>NC_088792.1:87187420-87377420 GCF_011386835.1 Chrysemys picta bellii
ATTTTCCCACGTTTTTCATGTTAGCGTAATGCACATACAAGCTTTCATCAAGACCAGAAGTTCTCAAACTGTGGTCTGAGAACTCCATTCAGGTGGACCAAGGAAAGGTTATGATTTTTTTTAATAAAGCGCTCTTATCCAAAGCACTTTACAATAATTCGTTAACGGTACAAACAATGGAAAGATCATTAAGTGGTCCGCCGAGACCCTCAGCACTTTTCAAGTGGTCTGTGAAAAAAAGTTATATCACAAAAACAATCAAGGTACCTCACTTTATTTTCATTTACTTCCTATTACTTACAATATAGGAGGAGAATGAAAAAAAAAAGAATGAAAAATGGGGGTCAGGGGAGATAAGAGAGAATGTTCTTTTTCTCGGCAGGGCCCCGTCGGGGGGCCCCAAAAATGAAGCTGAGTACAGGACCCCACTAACTCTAAATCCGCCACTGTGGGATACGTAGTCCAGACAGGGAGCCTGGCCTATAGATGACTATGGGAGCACAACACACCCAAACTGCAACTCCCTTGCGGCACCAGCATTGATCTAGTTTGTCAATTTTTCACTGACAAATTGAAATTTTCCAGGGGGTGGGAAAAAACATTTTCCAACTAGCTCTAGCAAGTAAACTATAAATACACACCCTTGCTCATCCCACCACAACTTTGATGTATATTAGTTGTTTTGTATTTGGGGTAAGGAAGACAGGAAATGAATCAGTTTAAACAAAAAAAAAGGGAAATACTATTGCAACTACATGGACTTTCTTCTTTAATCACCGATATTTGTTCCTGTTTCAAATGTCATCAGACTCTTATTTTTATGACATTTTCCCAGCCAGGCTTTCTACAATGCTATGGCAGTAATAGCACTTCTTCATTCTTCTGTACTTGTAACTGGGTGAGAAGCAGCATATTTGACTAATTAGGACCAGGGCACGTCGCAGAGAGAAATGTGTGTTTTCAGCATTGCCAATCCCAAGCATTCAAAAATCATGTCTCAGGCCCCAAAACCATGAGATTGTAAACATAATAAATTTGGGATTATGTTCCCAGCTTGCAAACAGAGAAGAGAGATAAAACCAAAAAATACTCTTGCTAGAAGGCCATAACACTAGATTTCTTAAAATCCAGAACCTTAGCACAAGAACCCACAGCCAGACACACACGAAGCTGGCTGCTCTCTAAAGCAGGGCACAACTCACCCCATCTTACTCTAGACTGTCTGCCTGCAAAATGACTCTTCTAGGTCCAGACATGTCCATACAGATCCCATTCACCAGCCTGCAAGCAGGACTAGGAAACCACCCCTCTCTTGAAGTGACAACTTGTCATTGTTACAGTTTTCAGTACACCACAGGGTTCTTTTTATTTGCCGTCCACTGTTGAGCCTTTAGGTTAACGTTTTCAGGCTTTTACAAGGCAGCGAATCAGAGCTTGTGGGCATCACAAGAGGGCTCGAGTTTCTCCCCTTGGGAGACTTGCTCTGAGCAGGGGCCAATATCCAGTTACTCATGATAACATGGTGGTGTTTTGCACATTTTAAATGCCTACTTTTTACCACATACACAACTGGTGCTGCAGCTTACCACATCCTCTCACCAACATGTTACCGCTAATGCTACCACTGAGCTCCTTGCTCAATAACCTCATTGTAATCTGGGAACGGGCAGGGCTATATGATTTTGGGGTCCCCAGCACAGGTATTCTTAGAAACCTCCATGCTCTCTTTCCCTTAAATGTCCTCATTCTCCCTTCTTCCCTTTCAATATAAATCCCTTCAGTTTCTTTTCTGTCCTCCCTTTCATCTCTTTTCCTGTGGTTACTGTTTCCCCTATCTACAGCTGGGAAGGGGAAACAGCCTACTTCTCTCTTCCCTCCCCTCCATCCTCCATTTACAGGCAGGAGAATCACAATAGATTGCCTCTTCCCCTCCCTTGACTCATGTGATGGCTGGAAGGGGGTCCAAGGCCTGGTGAACAGGGCTTTTCCCAGAGAGGAGCAGCCGAAAGCATATTGATCTTTACTCTGCCTCAGATTAGGCAAAACACGTCACTTATTCACTAAAGCCATCCCATGAACCTGTTCTGAGCTCCACCCAGACAGAGCCAGTTGCAGGATCAGGACCTAAGACAGCAGCAGAGCCCTGTCACATTAATTGGGAGTCTCCTTTGAACGGGGCTTTGCCCTTCAGCCACAGATTTTAGGGCCCCAAGAGCCACCTCTGCACCAACCAGCCATGTCGTAAACTGGTGGTTATCGCAAGTCATCCAATGAACCAGGCCCTCCAGAATAGCATGCAGGCAGACCTGGTGAATCCTAATTATTTATGGTCTCTTATTCCTATTTAAATGAAAAAGCAAATGAACAACTAATAAATCCAATACACTCTTAAATTTATACTTTTTACCCCGTGTAAACTGTCCTGATTATTGATGGACTCCTGCAGAGTTTATTTAAAGTGCTCAGTAAATGGTCAATCTATACACTGGTGTAACTGTCAGGATCCCAACAAGCTCAGTCAGGGCCAAGGGTCAGACAGGGGCAAACCTGAGGCTGAGAGTAGCCAAGGAGTTTGTATTCAGGTACCAGGCCAGGGTCACTTCCAAGGGTCAGAGTCCGAGTCAAGTTTCAGGGTCTGAGTCAGGAGGTGAAGTCCAAATCAAGCCGAGGGCAAAGCCAGGAATTCAGGAGCAGAAACAGTCATGGAAGCTACAGGAAAGCCACACTGTTGCCTGAACACTTCCTGGAATGCCCCTTGGGTTTATATAGGGCAGGGAGCGAATCAGGTGCCATGAGGCTGCTGTCCATCAAACTCTTGAGGTGGAACTTCCCATGGTCTGTGTCCACAGTGGTCAAGGAAAGTGGAGCACAAGCTGGTTACAACTGTTGCTAGGTATCAGCCTGGAGATGTCAGCTGTCCCTAGCTCTTCAGGCCTGGATTCCAGACCTATAGGGCCATATAGCAGCTGAATGTTAGAACTTTATAAATATATATGCAGGGTGCCCCAGCTGTGGCACGAGCGGCTGTTGCATCAGTTCTATTGATTTTAAGTAGAAATGAACCTGAGCCATGTGATCAGGATTGAATCAGAATCCAAATGTTCTCCATGTGTGGGTGTGGGTGGGATTTAGGGTTTTGATTTGAGTCACATTTAGGCAACAATCTTAATCCAAACTTCCACAGAGTTCTGAGTGCTCTGGGAGTAGATCCAGGGTTTCAATTCGGGCCCATCTCAAATTTTAAGATTACATTTTGCGAAGAAAACAGTCCTATTTTTAATAAAAACATGCTTTATTATTTTCTCGTTTCCAGTTTTGTTATTTCACATTGCAACATAAAATGCTGGAAGGAGTGATTCATTGAGTAGGACTCTTTCCTTCCAGGCAGTACAGAAGCAATGCCTTGGCAGGGGCACTGTGCTGTTGAAGGTGACATCTTTCAGCTGAGACAAAAATCCAAATCCCTGCCCACTTGTGCTTATTAAACAATGTAAGGGCCTTTTCATAAGAAAAGGGGAATTAATGTGTGTGCCCTGTTCAAATCCCAGTTCAAGTAATAGCATTGCATACCTAAAATTGCTTCTGTTCTGTTTCAATTGGACATAGTAGTCTTCTTCACTTCTTGTCCTAAAATATCGTGTTCTTATTCATTGACAAAGACATTTCCACCCCAAAAGTGACTGCATTTCAGCAGCAAAGGAAATCATGTCTCTATTAATGGCCTGGTCAATCCGGTTCAATGGTTTCATTGTTTGCATTTCAGTTTGTTACATTATGAAGCATTTTGGACTGTGAGGAAAGGTAACATAAAATTATAGGTTTTATGATTATTTTCTGGAGTTCAAGATTAAAAACAAGAGCAAGTTTAAATTACTAAAGGACAAATTCTGACACTGGTCACATCTACACAACTCCCCTTGACTTCAGCCCATAGTTATTATTAAATTCCTAATACTGCCAATGAGGGTTTGGGGTTTTTAAATATAGACACACCCAAGCCTAGATGACTTGTATCTTGCAGACTAAGCGTTGACACATTTTGCAAGGTGAGAAAAGTGTTCCCACCAGCTGCATCTGTATTTGTTTGCGTGTTTGAAATTTGATCTTGCACATTCCAAAACCGTGTGTCACTTAACTGCTGTCTCAACATGCCTGTCATTAAATGGGTCTAGCAATACTTACCCACTTCATAGACATGTTTTGGGGCTTCCTTAATTAATGTTTGTGAAGTGCTTTATGTAAGCGGGGGAATGGTCCCGCTATTGTGGGGAAATTTCCTGACTTCTGCACTACCCCGGTGAGGTGGGCTAGCGAAAGGATCTGAGTCCCCGCTCCCACTTCCTTTACCCAGAGGCCTCCCTGCCCTTGAGGGCTCCCCTTCCACTCTCCTGTCTGGCTGAGTCCTCGTAACCCTAACAAGTCTGGGCCCAGGATTCCTGGGGGGCTCGACCCCCAACCCTGCTGTGGTCACCTAGGACAGGGGCTAGGGTGTCCCCACTCCGGGGTACTCTCTCTGCACTGGGCACCTCCCTGACCCACTGATTATTCCATACAATTTAAAGCAAATACAAGTTGTTTAATTAACAATTAATCTAAAGAAAAGAACAAGGAAAAATGGGAAAGGTTAAAGGAAAACACATCACCCCGCTCTGTGGCAGGGAACATCACAACCAGTGTCTCTGGAATGTCAGGGAAGGTCACAGTCTGCTTCTTGTAGGTCCCAGGCCTCCTTCTCAGGCCCAGGCCGTGCTGCAGAGACGCTGCAGGTTGGACACTTGCAATGG
The DNA here is from genome assembly GCF_011386835.1 of Chrysemys picta bellii. Taxonomy (NCBI): domain Eukaryota; kingdom Metazoa; phylum Chordata; order Testudines; family Emydidae; genus Chrysemys; species Chrysemys picta. The sequence continues at coordinate 87,192,205 of NC_088792.1, forward strand.
TGGTGGCCACACACCTCCGGGCTTTGAGTGGTGGGACCCTTCTTCCCAGCGTCAGCCCCCCGTAGGGTTAAGGTCCCCCTCCCGGTCTGGCCTACAAGGGCCCTTGTTTGGGGGTGTCTTTCTGTGCTGGGCCCTTTGCCCAGGTTCCCCCTTGGCTGGCCCCACTTGCTCACCACACCTGGCTCTGTGGCTGCAGCTCTGCTCCCAGCACAGGATCTGCTCTCCCTGGGCTGCGTCTCTGGCTCTGTGGCTGCAGCTCTGCTCCCAGCACAGGATCTGCTCTCCCCGGGCTGTGTCTCTGGCTCTGCGGCTGCACCTCTGCTCCCAGCACAGGATCTGCTCTCCCTGGGCTGCGTCTCTGGCTCTGCGGCTGCAGCTCTGCTCCTAGCACAGGATCTGCTCTCCCTGGGCTGCGTCTCTGGCTCTGGATCTGGCACGGTTCTGCTCTCCAGCTCAGCTTGGGCCCCTGCTCTCTCCTTAGCTCGGCCCCACTCAGTCTGACTCAGGCCATTCCAGTTCACACGGAGGACGGGACCCCCTCTGGCCTCCTGACTCCCTGATTAGCCTGCCCGCCCTGTCAATCAGGCTCATCTGGAGCATTGGCCTCTCCCCATGGTTCCTGGGGACTGTCAGTCTCAGGCTCCTGATTTGCCATCGACCCTTCCCCTTTTAGTGCTGGGAGCTAGCCAACCAAAACACCCCCACTGAATGTTAGTAAGGGGGCAACAGTCCCCTTACATTTAGAGACCTTTAGGCAAACAATGCTACAGAAATGCAAAGATTCTATTCTGTTTTAGATAGAGTCTTATACCACCTTCAGTGTAGTACTTGAGCACCTTCCAGTGGTGCATTAAGTGACATGACTAACATCTGTCTCATGTGGATCATTCTCGCAGTGGTAGAATTGTGTGCAGTGTAGTGTTTTTGCTGTTGGGGGTGGGGGCTGTTTGTTTAAAATATGTGCACGCTGCTCTGTGTTTATAGTAGATAAGGCAGGTCGAAGACATGTACCTGGCACTTGGAATGATAGTGAGGTTCATTCCACACCAGCCCCCAAAAAGCTCCATCTCCTCAGAGATGAGCTTTACCCTTATGGTAGGAAGTGCCACTGTGACTAAGGAAAGAAGTTGTCAAGCATGGTCCTTAACCCAGAGTTTTAGGTGATCTTCTAGATATGCTGGGCGTAAGCCACTGAGCACCTTGAAGATAAGGACCAAGACGTTGAACTTGACTCAATATTGTATGAGAAGATAGTGTAGAGAAAAGAGGCCAGATGTGATATGCACACTATAGCCAGTACTGTTGAGGAGATGTGCTGATGGCTTCATTCCCAGGAATATTGCATTGCTGTAGTCTAAGGGGAGTTGACAAAGGCACATATAGCCAAGGCCAGGTCATAGTTCCCCAGGATAAGAGGAAATCTCCTCAGCAACTGGAAATGATAAAAAGCATTACTCATGGATGCCACTGTGTGAGACATGAATGTCAGCAAGGAATCCAAGAGCACTCCTAAAGTACAGGCTGAATTGTGGGTGCATGCCTTCACCAAAGGAGGCTGCACTGTGTCTGTAAACTCTTCAAAATGCTTTCTTTTGCCCACTGTAGGCCTGGCTTGGCATAAGTATTAAACACAGGGAGGCCTTGTTTCTTGGACGACAGGATTAGGGAGGTAGCTAGAGCAGCAGCCTGAAAACAGAATGTTTGTGCTAGGATTAGTAAATGGGTCAGTGAGCTAAAAGACAGACTGTGTGTGCTAGCTAAGATAAGAGGGGGAGCACACAGGGAACCGTTTACTAAGAACAAGATAACAGACAAGAGAGGTTGGGAGTGTAAAAACGAGGTAAACTTGACCATGGACAGTGCGTGGACAGAGCATGCTATACAGGAATTGTGTAGAACTGATGAATGAAATTGTTTTTAATTGTTCACTTTATTAATGTAACTTCATAAGTAAAGTTTTATGAATGAAACAATATTCATTCATAAAACCGGTTACCTCAATAACTGGCTAATTAACAATTAAGATGCTTGTTAAGAGCCATAGCTGTTCAGTCAGCTGCCTTTGTAAATTTCACTAGCAATCCAATTCCTGCTTAAATCACTGAGACTTGCACTGTTTCAGTATTGTAACTTCTGTTCACCATTTATTACACTTGCCTACAGTGTAACTTCTGTTCACTGTTTGCCATCCATTATACTTGTCTATATTGTAACTTCTGTTCACTGTTTGCCATATTGTAATTCAAACTCCATTTTAAAATGCTTACTCCATTTTGTAAGGGCTTGCTGCAATCTTCATTTTTGCAAACCCTGCTGTAATCTTAGTTTAGTTTAGATGTGTGAATGAGGTATGTATGGATGATGGAATCAACCTCCAGCCCCAGCCTGTCCTGATTAAATGGAGTTCAAACACCAACGGCTGAAGATGCAGACAAGAACCCTAACAAAGTAAGAAGAATCCACCCTAAAAAGAAAAGGTACAATAAAAGGAAGATCAAAGCCCGGTCCGAGTCTGAAAGTCGTGTCTGCAATTGACAGGCGATCAATCACCAAACCTGGAGGCAGCGTAACACAGCAAGACCTATAGACTCTGGATTCAAACTAAAGCCTACAAAAAGGATGGGTGAGATGGAAAACTTTGAAGGAGGGTAACATTCTGCTGCCAATATGGAAGGGCATCGGTGCATGGCCAACAGAGACCCAGCTCGTCCTTGTGCCCGGCTTTACTGGCCAATTAGCCGCCACAAGCTACGAACCCAAGCTGCAAACTCAAGCCACAGACTCAAGCAGGACTGGTAACTATGCAGCAGCTGCAGAACATCTGATGGATGTGTGTGTGTGTGTGTGTGAATGTGTGTGTGTGTGTGTGTGTGTAGGTATTAGGTATAATGTGTGTATAAGGATTAAGATATTAGTTATTGGTCATAAATCATATTGTTATCATAATAAATGTGGCATCTTTATCTTGTCCCCTTTAATAAGATCCTGCTAGTTTTTATTGGTATAACAATTGATTCCTGCAAAGTAACCAAGCCAATCCCAAAACACGATGCAAGGTCTGTGGGGAGAACAGGCTGTACAGGCACAGCTCCAACTCAGCCACAGAAATGTTGATATCTATGAGCAGATTGCTTGGGGCACAGAGGAGAAGGGCTACAAGAGGGACCTGCAGCAGCGCCATGTGAAAGCCAAGAAGCTGTAGCAGTGCATACCAGAAGGTAAGAGAGGCTAACAATTGCTCTGGTGTGGACCTGCCACTTTTACAAAGAGCTGCATGTCATCCTGAGACAAGACCCCACCCCCAAGAACCCCAAGGATACTTTGGAGGAGCCTCTGTCAGTGGCTCCCTGCCATGAACAGCAAGGAGGAGTTAGTGGACGAGGAAGAGGAGTATGGGGGACAGGTGAACAGGACACATTTTGACTCCAGCTCAGCGAGCCAGGACATGTTTTGACTCCAGCGCAGTCCAGCCAGTCTCTACAGTCCAGTAGGAGTGAGTCTGCTGCAGGAGAAGCAATCTCTGGCAAGTATGCAGTTTGTTTTGAAATTACTGGGATGGAACCCCCTAGGTAGAAGAACACATCTGTTGATTTACGCTTTTTTACTTATGCAAGAAGAGACAGAGTTAGGCAGAGGAACACTCTGTATATGTGCACCAGGATGTTCCGTGAATCCCCCATAGATATCATGATGTAAGTTTCCTGGAGGTAGCCTGCAATTCTCTGCCGAAGGTTTCTGGGGAGGGCTGCCTTATTTCTTCCATCGCAGTAGGACACTTTCCCAAGCCACTCATTGATTACTTCAGCAGGAACCATTACAGCATACACAGGCTAGTAGCATATGGTCCTGGGCAGCATCCTGACATCTGCAGGAGCTGTCCCCTTTCAGCCTCCGTTACCTTCAGGAGTGAGATATCAGCTAAAATCACCACCATCTGCGAAAAATGGTGCCTGTATTCAGTTCAGTTGCCCTATACACATGTACTCATTAGCTATCCCCCCTCACATCCCCAATCCCCACAATGTCCAGAGCCATACTCACCATGACTGGTGCTGTATAAATCCCAAGGAGAGGTGAGACTGTAGCGCTTACACCTTGCGTGGATGAAGGGGAGTGAGTTCAGTATCCTAAGTTTTGATTTATCTTATGACTACACTGACAATGGTATCTCTGTATTGTATCTTCAGCAGTTGAAGATGTGGCCTTGAGGGTCTCTCCATCCACACCAGTGGAATGGCTGAGCCAGATAAGGAGGAGGAAGAGGATTTGGGATGACGTGGTCCAAGACAGCCTGCAAGGCTCTACTGCTTCAGGTAACAAGCACAGGGCTTGGAGGATCACCATCACAGACAGCATGGCCATATCACAAGATATGGTAGCTGGTGCTAACATCATTCACAAACAATATTAATAGATGCATTGGCAATGTTATATTACTACATACACAGCATTCACCACTGGGTTCATACAGGGTTGCAAAAGAGCAAGGATAGGCAGAGCACACTATATCAACACACACTACACTTGCTTACTATTAAAATGCTCTTTCAAAGCCTCCCTGAGCCATATACCTCCACGTTGAGCTCTTCTTATAGTCGTGGTAACTGGCAACTCAAAATCAGCAGGCAGCTGCTCCACCTCTGCTCTCCACCTCAGCAGAAACTTTCCCCCTTTGCTTCACAGATATTATGCAGGACATAGCAGACAGCTAACCATTTGGATATTTTTTTCAATGAGGTCCAATCTCATGAGTAGACAGCACAGCGAGCCTTCAAACGACCAAAGGCACATTCAACTGTCATTCTGTATGTCCTCAGCATCTAGTTGAACCGCTCCATGGTGCTTGTTGAGGTGGCCGGTGTACAGCTTCATGAGCCTTGCGAGCAAGGGGTAGGCTGGGTCTCCCAGGATCACTATTGGCATTTCAACATCACCAATGGTAATCTGCCAGTCTGTTACCTGCACACTCAGAGGCACACCCACTTTTACCCTTCTATGTGCTCAAGGTGTAACCCGGTTAATTTAGGCACCCCGACCCTTTCCCAATTCCCAGGGTTCAGGGACACCCATACCCAGTGTGATGTCGCACTCTATATGATTTCATGAAAATATGCTAGTGAGTGTGAATATAATGTAACTGGAATATGATTCATGCAAAAGGTCTCTTGTAAGGTATCATTACAAAGCTTATAATCTACTGAGTGTGATCATCCTATTTGTATGAATGTATCATTCTTGTACCTGAAACTAGAAATATGAAATATAACTCTGAAGGCCTATTGTAATTATGCAAAGTGTGGGCCATTAATGGTGGTTTGGAATCTTGATGGCTCACATTAACCAGGACAATTGACTGTAGATGGCTCTGTTTTACCTGTAAGTCTTCCTGTATAACTGTGTGCTGGCAAGTGGGTAATGAAGCCTTACAGTGACATGTGATCATGTTGTAGAGAAATCTCTGAATTTAACTATCTCTATAAATCTTTATGACGTTGCATCTTGCATGATGTTATTTTGTATTTCATATGACTTGGCATTGTGCCTCTCTATTTTCATACAACTTTGTATTAGATCCCTATATAGAAAATTGGTAGAAAACTTTGTATCAAATGTTATAGCCCCTATGGATAGTATAGTTAAAGTAAAAGAAACATGTGCCTTTTTGCTAGAAGTAGAATAAGATCTCCCCCCCACCCCCCACCACACTCTGTAATCAATTGCCCTATTGACTGAATGAGGTGTGAATGAGTGAGGCTTGGAAGACACCCACCTCCAGACAGCTACAACAGTTGGAGAGGGAATGGGAGCCAGAGCAAAGGACAATACAAGTTGTCAAGTGGGCCCAATAAAGAAGAGCAGACATATTGATGGCCTCAGGGATTAGAAGCAATCACCTTCTTTAGAAAACACCCTCTTTGAGCAGCATTGGGACAACACCTAGAGAAAAGCAGCACAAAGACCAACGGACACAGACCCAGATCTTGAATCTGGTCTAGATTTGCATAAGAGGGAAGCTGCTATAAAAGTGAGGTGTCTTGCAGAAGGACCCCGGGTCTCGTCTTGTCACCATCGGAGCATCGATCCGGATCGGCAGAAGCCCGGCTCCACCCCTCCCCCATCTAACTCACCTGGCCAGTGCAGTTAAGGGGAGCAACTAGTTGGTAACAACAGCAAAACGGAGTGTGTTTGTGTCTGTGTGTGTGTGTGAATGCATGACTGTGATATATATATCTCATATGCATATCATAGAGTATTAATTGATACCTGTATTACTAATAAATGTGGCGTTTTGCCTTAATCCCCCTGAAAAGATCCTGTATAGTACTTTGAGTACAACAATGTCACCTGAACTGGAATCCATCTTTAACATGGTGTTTTTCCATTTAGAAGGAGGGGCGGGAACCCAGAGAGGGACAAGAATTCCCGCCTTATGCAAAAGATATGTAAGTGGGTGGAACAGAACAAAGGGGGCAGCCATCATGATAAATCCTCTAGCTATCACCTGAGCTGGAACAAGGGCTGTACCAGGGGAAAAGATTGTGCCCAGACTAGGAAGGCATCCAGTCTGTGCAAAAAAACTTATTGAAACATCTCTGAGGGTGAGATTTTATCTGTATTCAGTTTTATTACTGTACTAGGCTTAGACTTGTGTGTTTTATTTTATTTTGCTTGGTAATTCACTTTGTTCTGTCTGTTACTATTTGGAACCACTTAAATCCTGATTTTTGTATTTAATAAAATCACCTTTTACTTATTAATTAACCCAGAGTATGTATTAATACCTGGGGGAGGGGGAGCAAACAGCTGTGCATATCTCTCTATCAGTGTTATAGAGGGTGAACAATTTCTGAGTTTACTAAGCTTTATACAGGGTAAAAAGATTTATTTGGGGTTTGGACCCCATTGGGAGTTGGGCATTTGAGTTTTAAAGACAGGAACACTTCTTAAGCTGCTTTCAGTTAAGCCTGCAGCTTTGGGACACATGGTTCAGACCCTGGGTCTGTGTTGGAGCAGACTGGCGTGTCTGGCTCAACAAGACAGGGTGCTGGAGTCCCAGGCTGGCAGGGAAAGCAAGGGCAGTAGTAGTCTTGGCACATCAGTTGGCAGCCCCCAGGGGTTTCTGTGATCCAACCCGTCACACCCAGTTTCTAGGGCTCAGGGTGTAACCTGGTAAATTTAAGTACCCATCCTTATCCAGTTCCTTGGGCTCAGGTCATAATCTTCTGTGGGTTTGTGGGGCCTTTTTACCAGTGAAAGAGCCTTACACCGTAATATCCTCTATCTCTATCTATTAACAGTCACCAAAACAGAATACACGCACTAAATATACAATGCTCCCCACTCCCAATAAGACAGATGAACATTTCCTGGTGGCCAGTCAGGATCAGGTCATCCGTGGTTCCTCCAACTTCTGCACAATATGGTTGGCAAGGTGTTAAGGTCTGGTAGTACTGATCTTGTGTCCTGGAATTAGGTTTCAAAGAACTTCCTTTTGGACCCCAGGTTATTTAGTCAAACTTGAGTCCTGCTTAGCTGTACCTTAACCAATCATTTTAAACTAAAGTGCTATAAAACAGTATTTTTCACCAATCCTAGCCCATCACAAAACAATTCTTTAACCAGTCAGACCCCACCACCTTGGTTGATTTAAATCTTGCAAAATTAGTTATGCAACAGACAGAAAACCAGACAGAGACCAGACAGAGAAACAGCAGAGAAGTGGGGACCATAACAGCAAAACAATACAAATATAGATTTCACAATCACAATGGCTGATAAGAGGTTTCTTGCCAGACAGTATGCTATCAAACAAAGTTTTCTTTAAAGATCTTAAGCTCTGTTTCTTTATCTGGCAATGGCGTATACTATTAGGACAGGAGCCTTCTTAACAGTCTGATATGACATTGTTTCAATGTAATTTAGATGGAATGTGAGGATGTGACTTTCTCCTTCTTAGCTCATGGCTACTGCTGCCCTAATGTGGCTGTTGCTGTTTACTAAAGAAAAAGGCCTCAGACCCCACAGTCAGGAAAGAAAGTCCTTGCTTGTGGCTTTCTGAACAGTAATGTGTTCTTAAAGTTGCACGCATCACGCTCCTTCCCTAACCAGCCCATACTGAGGTCAGTGAAGCATCCCTGAGGATCCACCAGCACTTGCATTATCATAGAAAATGGTACACTTCTACCCCAATATAACACGACCCGATATAACACCAATTTGGATATAACGCGGTAAAGCAGCGCTCCGGGGGGGGGCGGGGCTGCGCACTCCGGTGGATCCAAGCAAGTTCGATATAATGCAGTTTCATCTATAACGCAGTAAGATTTTTTGGCTCCCGAGGACAGCGTTATATTGGGGTTGAGGTGTATCCGGCTGCTAATCTGGCTCTCCCATAGAAAAATAGCCCTTTCTGTTGATGTACTCTGTGCCAAAATGGGGATGTGCATGCCATCTATTGCCCCACTGCAGTTTGGGAACTCCATGTTGCTGAAAAACCATCCACTATGTCCTGCATATCAGGATGCAATTAATGGCCCTAAACACTTGCATCACAACAGCCCATGTGGTGAATTTTCAAAATCCAAATTGATTCCTGACTGATCAGTAGCAATCTGGCATTGCAAGTTTCCACAGTGCGATCACCATTCACTTCTCTATTGTCAGGGCAGATCTCGCTTTGGTGTCGCTGCACTGGAAGGGTTGGGGCGATTTTGACACACATGTCCAGGAATGCGGCCTTGTGCATCCGAAAGTTCTGCAGCCGCTGCTTATCATCCCACACCTGTATGACAATGCGGTCCCATCAGTCAGTGCTTGTTTCTCAGGCCCAGAACCGTTAATCCACCATCTGAAGCTGCTTGTGAATACCACCAACAACCCTGAATTGTTTCTATGTCCTACCGCAATCTAACCTCTAAGGAATCAATATGTTTCCCACAGCTTCTCTTGCAGGTCTGTAAATATTGCAGGATCGGGGGGCCCATGCTCGCAACACTCATGACAATAGTGCAGAGCTGTGCAGGCTCCATGCTTCTGTCGGAGATGACAAACAGTGAGAAGAGACACATGGGTGTGTGGGATTTTGAAAAGAAGAATGAAATATTATGCGGTGCAGATGCAATTATAGGATGAAGAACACTGCATTATGGGAAGTTGAACCCATGCTTCCAGTCATCTACTTGTTTCAGCCCCATGAGGTCTTGCAAAAACTTCCCAAAACACCCTGCTCTGGATGGGAGCAAGCTGCACAATGGGATAGCTACCCATGGTGCACTGCACTCTACATTGACACAAGCTCTCCTGGTGAGGACATGCACCACCAACACAAGAAGTGTAGTGTGGACATGCACAAGTGATGTAATAACTGCGGCAGCTGAATGTCAACGTAACTTAGGTTGACATAATTTTGTAATGCAGATATTGCCTGAGTTTGGGCTGACCAAGGACTAGAGTAGTCAGGTGTGGCAGCCTTCTGCCAGGAAACACATCAGAGCTCCACTCCACCAGACTGAACCTCATAGCCGAGCCCCTGGAAACACATGGGAGCCAAGGGTGACAACTCACTGCGGCCAACAGAAGAGACTCCAGAGATGGAACAGAGGAGGGACCCCAAGTCCAAGTCGAGACGATGTTTGAATGACTGGAGCAAAGGTAGGAAGTGACCCAGGCAGCACGCTTAGGGTTATCAGGTCCTGAGCAAGGGCCACTGTTTCGAAGGGCCCTGGGTTGGAACCTGGTGGAATAGGGTGAGCCCGGGGTTCCTCTACCTTCCCCCCTCACCCACTACCCAGAACTGCAACTGCCAGGGAAATTGACCTTTGGACTCTTGCTATTAGGCGTTACACCCCAGAGTATATCCATTAGGTGGTAATGGCCAGCCCGGAGAACACAGCCAACTCCCCGACACATGATGGAGAACATGGGTGTGACCATGGGCAGTGCATATAATAGGCTGGGGAAGGCTGTGCCTCTCCAAACAGCCCTGTGTGGCCCCATCCATGCTCCGCCCTGAGGTCCCTTCCTGCTGCTAGTTGGCCCCAGCCCAGGCAGACTGCTCCTCTTCCAGGAAGCCTGTTGGGACTGGGGCTGGGACTAGGGGGGCTGGGACGTGGGGTGGCTGGGACAGCCCAGCACTCCAGGGCTAGGGGGAAGGAGGGCCACCTGCCTGGTGCTCCAGGGTTTGGGGGCAGGGCTGTGCACCGCCCACCCACCCAGTGCTCTGGGGTTTGTGGGCGGCGGGGGGGGACTATGTGCTGCCCTTCAGGTGCTCTGGGGCTGGAGGCACTCAGGTGACCTGGGGCTGGGGGAAGGGGGGAGAGTCGTGGGGGGGGGGGGCTAGCGGCCGGGGAGAGGGGGAACCTCTGGGCTTCGGGGGACATGGGGGAGGGGGAGGGGCCTCAGGCAGAAGGGGTGGGCCAGGCTGGGGACTAGCCTCCCCGAGCCAGTGATTCACCCACCGCCCATGAGTGTGATGGGTGCACTCACCTCTTTTGAGCGCCTCCTGTCAGCTGGGTGCAAACCTGCACTCTCTGCTCACATGCCCCCTGTTGGCTGTTGCTCTCATCAGGTAGGACTTCAGTGGCTCAGCCTCTGGCTAAGTGATACACAGTCTAAAATGGATGAACCCCTTCCAGGGTAACAAAGGTCCAACAAGGACTAGCACCATGCCCTTGTTGGTGTCTGCAGTTGTGTTTCTGGGCTTAGTTCTCAGCCACTTCTGGGCTAGCTTTAAGTCTGTCACTGCCCTGTTTTTAAGCACTGCCCCCAGGGCTCTCTCCCTGGAGGCTCTTCGTCCTCAGTGGTTCTCTGGTATCATGTTTAAGTTCTAGCCCCTTTCTTGGGCTTTTAGTACTGAGTCTTATCCCCTTCTTGGGGCTTAGGTCACTTCCACAGTGGCCAGTGGGGGAACATGGACCGGCCCACTACTCCGGGTCCTGACCCAGAAACCCTACAAATAGCAGCGCCATGCTGCTTCCCTTAAGTCCAATGCTGCTATTCCCTGGGCCACTTCCCACATAGGCCTTTCCCTTTACCCGTACTTCAGGGTTCTCTGTCTGTTTCCTGCTTGAGCCAGGTCTCTCTCAGGTCTCTTTACGGTGGAAGTTTGAAGCCTTCCAGTTGTTGTACTTAAAGTACTGCACAGGATCTTTTCAGGGGGAATAAGACAAAACGCCACATTTACTAGTAATACATGTATTCATTAACACTGTATCATATGCATATAATATATTACACTTACACTCACACACACACACAAACACACTCCGTCTTGTTGTTACCAATTAGTTGCTCCCCTTAACTTCACTGGCCAGGTGAGTTAGATGGGGGAGGGGGTGGAGCCGGGCTTCTGCCGATCCGGATCGATGCTCCCATGATGACAAGACGAGACCCGGGGTCCTCTGCAAGACACCTCACTTTTATAGCAGCTTTCCTCTTATGCAAATCTATACCAGATTCAAACTCTGTGTCTGTGTCCATTGGTCCTTTGTGCTGCTTTCTTTTGAGTGTTGTCCCAATGCTGCAAAGAGGGTGTTTCCAAAAGAAGGTGCTTGCTTCTAACCCCCGAGGCCGTCTGTATGTCTGCTTGTCTTTAATGAGCCCACTTGACACGTTTTATTGTCCTTGGGTCTGGCTCCCAGCCCCTCTCCAACAGTTGAGGCTGTCTGGAGGTGCTGCCTTCCATGCCTTGCTCATCCACACCTCATTCATTCAACAGGGCAATTGATTAAGAGTGGGGGGGGGAGAGCTCTTGTTCTACTGCTAGCAAAAAGAAATTTTTCTTCTATCTTATTCTATCCTTAGGGGCTATAATATTATACCAAGGGCAATGCAAAGTTTCTAAATGAGGCTTTGATACAAAGTCCCATGAAAACAGAGGTCACACGTGGGTAGACCCACCAAAAGGTTATATGAAGAGGCACAATGTAAAGTCATATGAAAATTATTAGAGATGTATCTACATTGTCCTTCTTCCACCTTCTGGCCCCAGCCAGCAACTGACCTACTCAGCCCCTGCAGCTCCTTTTACCTGAGCCTGGTGGGTTCTGATTGGCTGCTTCCCTGGTTTGGTACAGTATATATTCCAACTACAGGAATGACTCAAGATGCTTGGATGGTTTACTAGGGAGAACCTACTGAAACCCCAACAAACCCAAGAACACCTATACAATCAGGGGACCCAACTGTGGCCATTTGAACCAGGTGACCGGGTATTACTGTTACTCCCATCTTTGGAATCAAAGCTCCTGGCCCAGTGGCAAGGACCATTTGAAGTGATCCAAAGGGTAGGGCTCATGAACTATGAAATCCTCCTGCCAGGGCAACAGAAGGAGATGTGGATTTATCACATCAACCTCCTGAAGACCTGGAAAGCCCAGGAAGGTTTGTTGATAACCCCATAGCATACTGGAACTGGGACACATGAAGTGATAATCAGGATAGCCCAGTACAGACAGTTTGATAAGTGTGAGAATACTTACAAGAATCATAATACTCAAAAACCAGTGGGAGAACACTTTAACCTGTCTGGTCATTCAATGACAGACCTGCGGGTGGCTATCTTACAACAGAAAAACTTCAAAAACAGACTCCAACGAGAGACTGCTGAGCTGGAATTGATATGCAAACTAGATACAATCAAATTAGGATTGAATAAGGACTAGAAATGGCTGAGCCATTACAAACATTGAATCTATCTCCCCTTGTAAGTATTCTCACACTTCTTATCAAACTGTCTGTACTGGGCTATCCTGATTATCACTTCAAAAGTTTTTTTTCACTTACTTAATTGGCCTCTCAGAGTTGGTAAGACAACTCCCACCTGTTCATGCTCTCTGTATGTGTGTATATATATCTCCTCAATATATGTTCCATTCTATATGCATCCGAAGAAGTGGGCTGTAGCCCACGAAAGCTTATGCTCTAATAAATTTGTTAGTCTCTAAGGTGCCACAAGTACTCCTGTTCTTTTTGCGGATACAGACTAACACGGCTGCTACTCTGAAACCTGTCAACACAACCAGGGAGGACGAGCCTGACTCACCATCAGATCACCACCACTCCGGGACAGAAGGTATGAGACCACCATCATCCCTTGACAAAGAAAATGTGGGGAGCAGTACACGGGTAATTTGAGGCAATGCTAGCCCTGGGGTCCTCGAAGAATCCCAGAGCAAATAGAGGAGCTCATCCTAGTACCAAAACCAGACAGCTTAACAAAGTTTTGCATTGAGTTCAGGAAAGTTAAAGCTATATTTTGCTTTGATTCCTACCCTATGCCCCAGGTAGATGAACTGTTAGACAGGATGGGCTATGCTAAATATATATCCGCCCTGGATCTGATGAAAGGGTACCAGCAAATCCTCCTGATATGGGTATCCAGGGAGATACAGGCACTACCAGTTCATGACCATGCCATTCAGCCTGCATGAAGCAGCTGCCACCTTCCAGAACCTAACAGATCAACTGCTATGACCCTATGGCCAGTATGCAGCTGCATATATTGATTACATAGTTGTTTACAGTGCCAGTTGAGAGCCCTCAAGGAGGCAAGACTAACAGTGAACCCAGCCAAATGCTGCTTGGGACAAAGAGAGATAATGTACATTGGGTATGCTGTTGGGTGGGGACAACTACATCCCCTCATGGACAAACTGCAAGCGTTGAGTGACTGCCCAGCCCCCAGCATTTTCTTGGACTGGCAGGCTATTTTAGGCATTTCGTACCCAATTTCACCACGCTAACCATCCCCCTCTCAGACCTCATAAAAGGTACTAGACCACAGAAAGTGCAAAGGATGGAAAACTGCAAAAGAGCCTTCCAGACCTTGAGGGACTGATTAAGTCGGGGGCCCATTCTCTTCCACCCTGATTTTACAAAGCAGTTCCTCCTCCAGATGGATGACTCAAGGGTGGGCCTCAGGGCCATATTGTCCCAGGAGGTAAACAGCGAGAAACACCCAGTGCTGCACCTGAACAGGAAGCTGTTCCCTCTGGAAACCAAGTAGTCAACAGTCAAAAAGGAGGCTCTAGCGATGAAGTGGGCAGTGGAGCCCCTGCATTACTACCTTCTAGGAAACCCCTTCCAGTTCATTACAGAAATTGCCCCCCTTCACTGGCTCAATTCAATGAAAGACACCAATGCTCAGATCATGAGATGGTATCTCTCATACAGCTTTCAAGTATTCCACCACCCAGGGAAGGTGCAGACTGACACCAATTTCTTCTTATGAGCAAGAGGGGAAGAGCAGGGAGAAGGACCACCACTGGGTCCTAAACTTAGTCGGAGGCTGTGTGACGGGGTGTACCAACCCCACACTGGCAAGGGTTAAAGAGCTACTCTGGGCCCAAGAGGCCACACCTGCTTGCCTCTGCTGAGTATGCTCCCTGTGGAGGGAGCATTTAAAAGGAAGCGATTCAGCTCGGTCTGGGCTGAGCGAGGATGAGAGCAGCTGGGTGCAGCAGCCTCCTTCCGGGAAGCCATCAGAGCTCCACACCACTGGGACCAAGCCTCATAGCTGACTGGCTGGAATCTTGTAGACCGTGGGAGCTGAGGGTGATAACTCACTGTGGTCAATGGAAGAGAATCCCGAGATGAATCAGAGGGGAGACCCCAAGTCCAACATCAGAATGACTGGAACAAAGATAGGAAGCGACTCAGTGAGTGCAGCTAGGGGCATCAGGCTTGGAGCCCTGTGCAAGGGCTACTCTTTCTAAGGGCGGTGGGGCAGAACCTCGTAGAGTACAGTGGGTCTGGGTTCCCCAATCCTCCCCCCCCTCACCAGTGGGCGACACTACCCTGAATTATTGCCACTAGGCAAAAAGGCCTTTGGACTCTCACCAGTGGGTAACACTATCCTGATCTATAGCTGCTGGGCAAAGCTTCCTTTGGGCTTTCACCAGTGGGCAACACTACCCCCAAAGTGTAACTGCCAGGGAAATCGACCCTTGGATTCTCGCCATTAGTTGTTACACACACACCCCAGAGTATCGCCACTAGGCAATACTGCTGGCCCAGAGCACATAGTCAACTCCACAACAGAGTACCACAACACCCAACAGAATCACTTCTGTCTTGCTTAGGTTTAGCTTCCGTCAGCTGTTCTTCATCTATAAACCGCTCTTGTCCAAACATTGGGCCAACTTGGCCACAGTGGTATGGTTGTATGTGATGAAGAATAAATAGAACTGTGCATCGTCTGCATATTATTGGCACTTAAGTCGCTGTTGTTTGACCAGATCACCTAGTGGCTGCAGCATGAAGCTGTTGAATCGAACTGGAGAAAGAATTGATCCTTGTGGGACTGAACAAGTGAGAGGTCTAATGGTGATGTATCTTCCCGTCACTACTCCTTGGATGTGCGCCCCTCCAGGAAGGATTTGAACCATTTCAGCGCATCACCCGGAACCCTTGTCACTTCTCTCAGGCAAGACAGCAGTGTCACATGGTTGATTGTATTGGATGCTGCAGAGGTGTCCAGGAGGAGGAGAATGAATGGTGGGCAGACACCCATTGACCACAGGAGACCAACATCACAAAAGCTGTTTTTATCATCCTGGATAATAACTTCCAATACATGAACCTGTAGTCACAGCCTTTGACTAGCTTCTCTATGAGCTTGCTCAAGAACGGAAGGTTTGACACTGGGCAATGGTTGACTAGAACCAAAGTATCCAGGGTGGGTTTTTTCAGTGTTCCTCAGCCTATTGCATATTCCAGGGAAGGAATCTTCCCCTCCTTCATCCCAGGGTAGGATTTTGGAGACAAGAAATAGATGAGAAAACTACTGGGTGGTCCTTGGTGTGTATCTTCTTTACACACATAGGGATGGATCCTACCAGGTGCTGAGAATTCTCAACTTGTTCCCATTAAAGTCAGTGGGAACTGAGGGTATTCAGGACCTTCTCTGCGCCTTGCTCATTCATAACCATATTCTGCAGGAATATTACTCCTCTTCTTGGGGAACTTGAGGCCCAGCTACATCAAAGACTTACTCGCCACGAGCTCTAAGGGAACTATGCTCTACAAGGACAAAGCAGCTGGACAGACCCAAATAAAAGCTGCCAGGTGCTAGTGGTGCTGGGGGGGGGTGGGGGAGGGGGGAGGGAGGAGAGAAATATTCTCAGAAGCAAGTCTCCAGCTGTGGAACCCTTTGCCAGAGTCCAGAACAGTCAGAATTCAGATCCAGGTGTAAGATCGAGCCTTCCCCCAAGAAGAATATTAAGGAGAAAGATTTAACCAGCAAACAAAAAACATTGGGGGAGGGGAGGATTTTCCAAGTGCTCATAATGGGCCTAACTCTGTTCCCACTGGAAACACTGGTAAAACTACCATCGACCTCACTGGGAGCAGCATTCAACCAATGAGGAGTGCTTTGGAAAATCCCACCCTTCCCTAGGTAATATGGACATGGACGACACAACATCCTGCTGCAGAGAGACAGACGAAAGCACCTTTATGATTTGAGATCTAAGTTTTGCTTTGTCATTTAAATAATTAAAATCTAAAGAATTCTTTTAAACTAATTTATATTTCATTGTTTTTTCACTTTGTTTACTTTTTGCATTTCTCTCTGCTTCAGTGCTGAAATAAACTAGTCAGTTTCACTTTTGTTCCTACACAGCTTCATACTTCGAGTCTCATGCAAATACAATGTTTGGGTTTCAGTCCGTGTACTGTGGAAGGTTTATATACAGAGAAACAGAAAACTGCCTTCCAAGACCTTTTTTTAAAGATCTTTTTTCCTTAAGGCATTTCCATTAGTATTGGATTTTGTAATTTTAATGGGATCTAAATTTTGAGCATAAGCACTTGTAGCATTGCCAACCCCAAGCATGAAAATCATTAGTTAAAACCTCCAAAATCATGAGATTTAAAAAAATAATAAATGTTGGGGTCATTTTATTTGCCCTCTAGTTATTGAACCTTTAGTGTTCATAATATCAAGCTTTTCTCTATAAGCATTACAGTTAGAAACTTACTTTTTTATTTTTAGTAAAATATGAGATTCTCGTGTAATCACCTGACTCCAGGAGCTGGGACTTTAAGAAAGATAGTTGGCAACAGTGGGGCGGACCTAGCTCCCACTCAAGTCCATCAATTTCAATGGGAATAGGAACAGGCAATGAACAAACAGCTTCATTCAGCCCCAAACTAATATATAAACTTACAGGAAACTGATGTATGTGTACTTATTGTTGCTCCGTATACAGCTTCATGCTAATATTTTAGGTTTTAAAAGTTAGTTACGTTGGAATACATTGGAATACATTGGGCCAAATTTAAATGTAAGGCAAGCAGGTCAAACAATGTATTCATTTCATTATGTCTGAATTTGGCCCATACGTTTTCCATTTCTTGCTCTAAAGTAAGAATAAGTAATAGCACCTGTTTCCTCTCGCTTACACTGGTTTTAAACCACTGTTTTTCACTGACTTCAAGGGAGTTGCTTGTGATTCACTGTTCACACCAGGACAAGAGACAAATCAGATTATCATAATTTCCGAACGAGACAAAAAGAAATTTCACTCTGCAGTTCTATCAGGAGTCACTAGGTGGCACCATTTAACACTAATCAGGCAATATATTAATTCAAGGTGATGGTGCACTGTCTCTCTTTCTGGTAAAGAAAAAAGATGATTGATGTGCATGTTTAGAAATGAAAGCAGTTTTAAACTGTTTTAACTTCCCTATTCGGGGTCGGTGACTTATATATCTTCTTTCAAATTTCATGATGCTATGCCAGGCTGTCACCCAGATTGGTCTCTCTGAGATCCACTAATATCTGATCCATGTACCAACTCTGTGGACTCCTCTTTGGTTGCGTTCCATCCACAATCCTTGCAAGAGCCATCCTACCAATATAGTGCTCCAGGCTCCACAGGATATGCCCATACCAATATAGCCTAGCCTCCCTCAACTTGTCTTCAGTTGGAGCAACCCACATTGTGCCCCTTACAACCTCATTTTGTTTCCTGTTACGGAGTATCCAATCACTTGACCATCTCAACATCTTCACTTCTGTGGTGGAGAGCTACAGTAGTCACTCCATCACACATACTCTGGATAAAATGGACATACCCTTCTGGCATACCTCTCCATTGCAAACTCCACCAAACTGGTTCTCTTGGTACACTATCATACACCTTCTCCAGGTCCACAAAGACCATCCTGGTTGCCATCTCTTTTCCACGAATGTCTCCAAGAGGATTCATAGTGCATAGATGGCATCTGTTGTGCTCCTTCACAGCATGAACTCATACTAACCCTTTCCAAATTTCAACCACTCCATGTAGATGCTTTTGAATAATCTTCTCCCAGACTTTCATAGCATGTGATGGCAGCTTAATTGGGTGGTAATTAGCACACAGTGTAATATCTCCTTTGTGTTTAAAAATAGGCACCACAAAGCTTTTATGGCATTCATACAACATTTTCCTTTTTTTAAGAATATAATTGAACAAACTTGGAAGATACTTGGTGCCTTCCCTTCCCAGTTACTTCACTGCATCCACTGGTACTTCGGCTCAGGTAATTTATTCTTTTTCATTTCCCAAGTGCCTCTGCAATCTCTTTGTCCTGTATGAAATCTATCAGGCCCTGATTCAGCGGACATGTTTTTAATTCCGCCCTTGCGTTTTGTAAGGATCCACAGGACTGGAATCTGGGACTGCAGCTACCAGGCAACCAACCTCCGCATATTGCTACCCAGCAGCAGCTGTAACCGGTCTGCTCCCTTTGACCCACAATCCATAGAGGCTGCATGCTAGATTACAGCTGCCACTGGGTGGCAGTGTGGAGATTGGTTGCTTGGGGCCCAGGTTGAAGTCCTGCTCATCCTTATCAGTTCTCCTTATTCATCACTTTTTCAAAATAATCACTCCAAACTTAGTTGACTGATTCATCGTCCATTTGCAATATACCATACTCATTTCTAATGTAAGCAAACTCATTCACAACCCTCATCATTAAGGTTAAGATTTTGTCATGGTTATTTGTAATAAAAGTCATGGACAGGTCTTGGGTAGTAAACAAAAATTCCTGGAAGCCCACAACCGGTCCCTGACTTTTACTAAAAATAACCAGGGTGTGGGCTGACTGCCGGGGGTGGGGACTGAAGCCAGAGCCCCGCAGCTGCAGGGGCTGACAGCTCCATGGGGGCTGACAGCTCCAGCCCCTGCTGCAGCTGCTGCGACCGGGGCTGAAGCCAAAGAAGTCACAGGGGTTCATTAAAGTCACAGAATCCATGACCTCTGTGACTAAATCATATCCTTACTCATCATTATTTCTCTTGCCGTGGCGGGTCTACAGATAGTCTTCTATCTCTCACGTCCTACTTGGTTATACAGCACAGCACCATCCACATTTTTAACTGCCATGACGCATCTTTTGGCCTCCTTTTTTGGCCCCTATGTTTACCATCTTATCACTGCTCAACCCACTGGCCAGCCATTTTTTGAAGGTTACCTTTTTTCCCCTCAATAGATTCTTTAACTTGAGGATTCCACCACCAAGTCTCCCTACTTATTCTTTTCAGAGCTTGTTTCATCACACCTCGTGTTGTACTTAAAGTACTGCACAGGATCTTTTTAGGGGGAATAAGACAAAACGCCACATTTATTAGCAATACATGTATTCATTAACACTGTATTATATGCATATAATATATTATACTTCCACTCACACACACACACACTCCGTCTTGTTGTTACCAATTAGTTGCTCCCCTTAACTTCACTGGCCAGGTGAGTTAGATGGAGGAGGGGGTGGAGCCGGGCTTCTGCCGATCCGGATCGATGCTCCCATGTTGACAAGACGAGACCCGGGGTCCTCTGCAAGACACCTCACTTTTATAGCAGCTTTTCTCTTATGCAAATCTATACCAGATTCAAACTCTGTGTCTGTGTCCATTGGTCCTTTGTGCTGCTTTCTTTTGAGTGTTGTCCCAATGCTGCAAAGAGGGTGTTTCCAAAAGAAGGTGCTTGCTTCTAACCCCCGAGGCCGTCTGTATGTCTGCTTGTCTTTAATGAGCCCACTTGACACGTTTTATTGTCCTTGGGTCTGGCTCCCAGCCCCTCTCCAACAGTTGAGGCTGTCTGGAGGTACTGCCTTCCATGCCTTGCTCATCCACACCTCATTCATTCAACAGGGCAATTGATTAAGAGTGGGGGGGGGGGAGGGGGAGAGCTCTTGTTCTGCTAGCAAAAAGAAATTTTTCTTCTATCTTATTCTATCCTTAGGGGCTATAATATTATACCAAGGGCAATGCAAAGTTTCTAAATGAGGCTTTGATACAAAGTCCCATGAAAACAGAGGTCACACGTGGGTAGACCCACCACAAGGTTATATGAAGAGGCACAATGTAAAGTCATATGAAAATTATCAGAGATTTATCTACGCTCGGACTTCATGTGCCATTTCCAGCAAAGTTGACTTTAGTTTGAACCAGTTGCTCTCCGAACCAGTTGCTCTTGTGTGGGGTCAGGAAGTATACACATTCCTCCTTGTTTGAAAGATTTTTTGTTCCCATCTTTAAAGTTTCCACCAGTTAGGCCTTTCCCGTGCCCCAGGGTTTCAGATGCTTCGTAGGTCTCTGCACTCTGAAGTCCATAAGAAGAAGTTTTTGCTCTCTCACAATGTACTCACCAGGTATTGCCTAACAATTGATTACTTGTGATCGCCCTATTATTATTATTATGAAAAAGAAGTCAATTTGGGACTAGTGTCCTCCACTGACATTAATTATGAGATGGCTTTCCCTCTTGTGAAAGTGTGTGTTTGCAGTCACCATGTCCAGTGCCGGACAAGTCAGTAAGACATTATCCCCCTCAGAGTTCCTGGCTCCTATGCCGTGCCCTCCATGGACTGGTTCATGTCCAGCCTTTGCAGTGCCTACATATACATTTAGATCGGTTTCAATAATTACCTTTTCATTGGATGTTTCCAGTAAGGCACAACCACTCACCAAAAAAATCCTCTTTTACTTTTTATTCCTCTCCTAACTGTGTCGCATAACCACTTACCATATGGATAGTTACTAGGGCTGTCAAGCAATTAAAAAAATTAATAACGATTAATCACACTGTTAAGCAATAATAGAATACCATTTATTTAAATATTTGTGGATGTTTTCTACATTTTCAAATATATTGATTTCAATTACAACACAGAATACAAAGTGTACAGTGCTCACTTTATATTTATTTTTATTACAAATATTTAAACTATAAAAAACAAAAGAAATAGTATTTTTCAATTCACTTAATACAAGTACTGTAGTGCAATCTCTTTATCATAAAAATTAAACTTACAAATGTAGAATTATGTACAAAAATAACTGCATTCAAAAATAAAACAATGTAAAACTTTAGAGCCTACAAGTCCAATCAGTCCTACTTCTTGTTCAGCCAATCGCTCAGACAAACAAGTTTGTTTACATTTGCAGAAGATAATGCTGCCTGCTTCTTGTTTACAGTGTCACCTGAAAGTGAGAACAGGTATTCGCATGGCACTGTTGTAGCTGGTGTCACAAGATATTTACATGCCAGATGCATAAAAGATTCATATGTCCCTTGATGCTTCAACCACCATTCCAGGGGACAGGCGTCCATGCTGATGATGGGTTCTGCTCGATAATGATCCAAAGCAGTGTGGACTGATGCATGTTCATTTTCATCATCTGAGTCAGATGCCACCAGCAGAAGGCTGATTTTTTTTTTTTTGGTGGTTCAGGTTCTGTAGTTTCTGCATCAGAGTGCTGCTCTTTTAAGACTTCTGAAAGCATGTTCCACATCTCATCCCTCTCAGATTTTGGAAGGCACTTCAGATTCTTAAACCTTGGGTCAAGTGCTGTAGCTATCTTTAGAAATCTCATATGGGTATCTTCTTTGCATTTTGTCAAATTTGCAGTGAAAGTGTTCTTAAAATGAACAATATGTGCTGGGTCATCATCTGAGACTGCTATAAAATGAAATATAAGGCAGAATGTGGGTAAAACAGAGCAGGAGACAAACAATTCTCCCCCAAGGGGTTCAGTCACAAATGTAATTAACACATTATTTTTTTAACAAGTGTCATCAGCATGGAAGCATGTCCTCTGGAACGATGGCCAAAACATGAAGAGGCATATGAATCTTTAGCCACCCTCATGCACCCCCAACATGGCCAGGTGTGGCCCTGCAGGTACACCTTGCCTTACTTTACCCTGACTGGGTGTTAACAACTGTGCCACATTGCTTTGACCACGGCAATGAGATGCCAAACACCCTAACTAACACATATAAGTCTCCCTTTGATGAAGTCCCATAAAATGATCACTTGGGACAACAAGTTAAAGGCCCTTGCCTCAGAGCCTAGGTGCATTCTACCCAAAAGTTCCAAAACAAAAGTATTGGGGTCAGGTCAGACCAATGTTTAGGGAGAGGGGCCAGGGGTCACCATTCCATGCCAGCTGTACTGCTTCTAGTCTCCACACCTGTCATGCTCAGCTTCCTCTTCCTGTTTTAAATTTGGTAGTTCCCTGGTGGGTCAGGAGCTTCTTTGACTATGTTCAGGTGGTTCAGATTGCATTTCCTGGCTGGTCCTTGAAAGGCAGTATGCTCTCCTTCACATCTCCCTGTGCATTTCTACCTTTACTGCTAAAGTTGTGAGGCCCAGAAACTATGGTTGTGTCTTCGGTGGACCCCAGTTCTAGTCTGAATGGAGATAGCACATGCAATGCATTGTTGGGATTTACTTGCTTATCTGGACTGCACCAGACCTTCCAAAAAAGATGGCAGAAAAGAGAAATTCTACATCAGACTTAAAGAATGAAGAGCAGAAGCATTGTGTCAGCCTTGAAGGGGAAGAACAGGTGGAGATGAACTCTTATAAGATCTTATGATAAATAAGAAAGACGAGGGAATGTGCAATAGGATGTGGGAGCAAGTGAGAAAAGAGGGACTATAATGTCACGCAGGAGTTGGAGAGGACTCTGTGTAAGTCCTTATAGGTCAGGAAGAATTCTAGGCTGAAGCCTTGCTAGCATGGCAGGTGTGATGGTGCTGCCCGTGGGAGCCAGCTGAGGTCACTCAATTAGGATGAACTGCAAAAAACAGGGCAGACAAACCCCCAAAAGCTGGTGGATATTCCAATACTTAGATTTACGAAGCCAGCACAAAACAACTTCTATATTATCATAAGGTTACTCAGAAGTCCAAACAACGCAGTTCCCTTAAAGTGCCCAGCCTCAGGTCTCCGTCCAGACACACCTGTCAGATATGATGATGATTACTGAAAATCTTATCTCATCATATAAAAGAAAAGGTTCTTCCAATCCCAAAGGATCAGCCACATACCCAGGTCCAATTATAACTTAGATCTTCCCCAAAATACACACTAATAGTCAATTGTTATTAACTAAACTAAAATTTATTAAAAAAGAAAAGAGAGAAAGTGTTGGTTAAAAGATCAATATACATACATTGAATTCAATTCTTGAGGTTCAGATACATAGCAGAGGTGAGCTTGTAGTTGCCAAAAGTCCTTTTAGATATAGTCCATAGGTTATAGTCCAATGTCCATATTCAGGGTGACTCCAGTCACTGACTGGGGATCTCAATCCTTGTGGCTTAAGGTTTCCCCCCTCTTGAAACCCAAAGCAGATCTGAGATGAAGTAGGATCGTGTCCCAAGGTTCTTATACATTTCCAGGAGCCTTTTGGCCTGAGAAAACAATAGGCTTAACTCTCCTTCTCCCAAACATCCTGGCAATTAGCACAGGGTAATTTAACCATTAAACAGTTCAGATACAGGTTACCACAACCTTCAAAGAGACATATAGACAATAATACTATTTCACTCAAGTATCATCATAAATGTTAATATTCCCTTTTTGATCTTTGAATTAAAGCTATAGTAATAGACAAGACTTGTTTGCTAACATCACAAGACCTGAGCAAACACCTACCCTTCTATCTCTAACAATGCATACTTGGATTTCAAAGCTCTATTCATTTACATATCTTCCTAACCAGTCTTTAAAGTTTGGCCATGTCAGGTTAGTCTGTGAGTTAATTAACTCTTTCTGGCCCTGTCACCTTTCAATGAGATATTATATTACATTCATAACATCACAGCAGGATATGGAACAAGTAATGTTTCTGCAACAACAAAAAAAGAAATTAAAGCTAAACTGCCACAAATTGAATCAACACAGCCTATTCAAAGTGAAACTAATACAGAGAGAGACAGTCTCAGATCCACCTAAACCTGCCATTATAATGGAGAAGACATTCTAGAATGACAGACCATGTTGGTGACTCCACCAAAAAGGAAAAATTATGTTTTAGAAGTCTAGAATAGCAATTGAAAATGGATTAAAGACAGGATTTCCTGGGTCAGAAATCACAGACGGTCTGGTCTATGCAATTAGTCCAGGATTAAAGTTCAGAATTTACTTGTAGGCAGTGCTTAAATTCTCACTGAGTATTTCCCAGAGCCCTGGGGTTCAGGTCTTCAGCCCCGTGGGGCACGCCAGGGCTTGCGACTTCAGCCCCACAAGGCACACTGGGGCTCCTGTGGGTTTGAAAATATTTATCAGAGCTCCTCTCCAGATGGCTCTGGCTGAATTTAAGCCCTGCTTATAGGGCAAGGATCTCACATCGCCCAACTGATCCTTCAAATACATTATCAAAACAAAGGCCCAGAGCTCTACCAAAAACTCACTAAGGCAACTCAAAAACCTAGAGAGACTTCACAGGACTTCCTGTGGCATGCAATGTATATTCATCAATGAATTATCTTTGCATCAGAGAGGCAGATTCTGCACTAAAATACTAGCCTGAACTGGCTCCAAGTCAGTTTTTAGTCAGTTTTGACTGGCTTGCACAATGATAATGTTAGAGGAATCATAAAACTTTACTTTCATGATTTAAATGTAGCTGGGCACTGGGGAGACTCAGTCTGCTACCAACTCCCAAAGAAGGTCATAATTTCAAGAATAAATAGAGTTCTCCTTCAGAAATTAAGCCGTGTCGTAATAGAGGCTTGATAACCCACTACACAGAGTCATTATCACCATTACCTTGAAGGCATTCTGAGAATACACAAATACTTCTCTGCCATTCAGTGGGCTTGTAAAGGTTGCACCCTGTGTAAGAGGTCATTTGTTTTATTAACCCCCTCATTCCTGAATTTAATACAGATGAGTCTATATGGTTGCCAGCTAGAGTGGGAAATGTTACATGAGTGGGTGGGACATGGAAAGCCTAAGAAGAGGGACAGCAGCAATGGAGAAACAGGAGAAGGCATATAAAGGGAGCCCTGAGCAGAAGCCTGCAGAAAAAGGAAGAGTAAAGATACATAAAGCAAGAGATTCTAGCTGCAGGAGGCTCAGCCTGGGGGAAATGGAAGGGGCAGTTGGGTCTGGCCACTCTTGGGAGTCTGAGGAAAGGACGGCAGTGTTGGATGGAGTGGGAAATGTGAGAAATGTTGGATTCAATGAAGAAAGAAGATTGGCTGTGGTCTGGGCCTGTGTACAATGGAGCAGAACAGTGGGAGGAAAGGAAAAATCAAATGCACAAATACAAAATGAGGAATAATTGGACAGGCGGTAGTACTGCAGAAAAGGATCTGTGGGTTATAGTGGATCACAAACTGAATATGAGCCAACAATGTGATGAAGTTGCAAAAAAGGCTAATATTATTCTAGGGTGTATTAACAGGAGTGCTGTATGTAAAACAAAGGAGGTAATTGACCCATTCTACTTGGCACTGGAGAGGCCTCAGCTGAGGTTCAAATTTGGTGACAATATATACCTCCAGACCAGTGGCACCGCTATGGGCACCCACATGGCCCCACAATATGCCAACATTTTTATGGCTGACCTGGAACAACGCTTCCTCAGCTCTTGTCCACTCATGCCCCTTCTCTACCTACGCTATATTGATGACATCTTCATCATCTGGACCCATGGGAAGGAGACCCTGGAAGAATTCCACCATGCTTTCAACAGCTTCCACCCCACCATCAACCTCAGCCTGGACCAATCTACACGGGAGGTCCACTTCCTGGACACCACCGTACAAATAAGCGATGGCCACATTAACACCACCCTATACCGAAAACCCACCGACCGCTACGCCTACCTTCATGCCTCCAGCTTCCACCCCGGTCACACCACACGATCCATCGTCTACAGCCAAGCACTGAGGTACAATCGCATCTGCTCCAACCCCTCAGACAGAGACCAACACCTACAAGATCTTCACCAAGCATTCTCAAAACTACGATACCCACACAAGGAAATAAAGAAACAAATCAACAGAGCCAGACATGTACCCAGAAGCCTCCTGCTACAAGACAGGTCCAGAAGAGAAACCAACAGAACTCCACTGGCCATCACCTACAGTCCTCAGCTTAAACCTCTCCAACGCATCATCAGTGATCTACAACCCATCCTGGACAATGATCCCTCACTTTCACAGACCTTGGGAGGCAGGCCAATCCTCACCCACAGACAACCTGCCAACCTTAAGCATATTCTCACCAGCAACCACGCACCGCACCATAACAACTCTAACTCAGGAACCAACCCATGCAACAAACCTCGATGCCAACTCTGCCCACATATCTACACCAGCAACACCATCACAGGACCTAACCAGATCAGCTACAACATCACCGGCTCATTCACCTGCACGTCCACCAATGTTATATATGCCATCATATGCCAGCAATGCCCCTCTGCTATGTACATTGGCCAAACTGGACAGTCACTACGCAAGAGGATAAATGGACACAAGTCAGATATCAGGAATGGAAATATACAAAAACCTGTAGGAGAACACTTCAACCTCCCTGGCCACACAATAGCAGATGTAAAGGTAGCCATCTTACAGCAAAAAAACTTCAGGACCAGACTCCAAAGAGAAACTGCTGAGCTCCAGTTCATTTGCAAATTTGACACCATCAGATCAGGATTAAACAAAGACTGTGAATGGCTATCCAACTACAGAAACAGTTTCTCCTCCCTTGGTGTTCACACCTCAACTGCTAGCAGAGCACCTCACCCTCCCTGATTGAACTAACCTCGTTATCTCCACACTGATATATACCTGCCTCTGGAGATTTCCATTACTTGCATCTGAAGAAGTGAGGTTCTTACCCACGAAAGCTTATGCTCCCAGTACTTCTGTTAGTCTCAAAGGTGCCACAGGACCCTCTGTTGCTTTTTACAGATTCAGACTAACACGGCTACCCCTCTGATAGCTGAGGTACTGTGTCCAGTTCTGGATGCCCCACTTCTAGAAAGATGTGGACAAATTGGAGAGAGTCCAGAGGGGAACAACAAGAATAATAAAAGGTTTAGAAAACCTGACCACTGAGGATAGGTTAAAAAATCTGGGCATGTTTAGTCCTGAGAAAAGAAGACTGAGGGGAGAACCTGAGAACAGTTTTCAAATAGGATAAGGAGTGTTATAAAGAGGATGGTAATCAATTGTTCTCCATGTTCACTGGAGGTAGGACAAGAAGTAATGGGTTTATTCTGCAGCAAAGGAGATTTAGGTTAGATACTAAGAACAACTTTCTAGCTAGAGGGGTAGCTAAGGTTAGGGTTGGGTAGAGTGGAAAAGGTTACCAAGGGAGGTTGTGGAATCCCTGTCATTGAAGGTCTTTAAGAACAGGTTAGGCAAACACCTGTCCAGATTTACTTGTTCCTGCCTCTCAGAGAGGATGGACTAGGGGACCTCTCAAGCTCCTTCCAGCCCTACATTTCTATGATTCTATGAATTAACTAGAGAGGGTTGAGCTAAAGCAAGGCTGCTGCCAGTGAGTAGAACATGGGAGATGGAGCCAGAAGAGGGAAACATGAAATGAATAAAAGCTGCTGGTTTGAGGGAGTGGAAGAAGTGGTGCAGCCTCAGAGCAGCAGAGAGGCCAGGGGCTGACACTAATGCATCCCATCAAAAGCCCCCTTTCGATCTAATGCTAAAGGTGTCACCACTGTAGAGCCAAAGAGATCAAGCCATTCCAGGACGCTCCAGCATTATAACCTACTTTCATTAATCTCACCTCATTCTTGAAGTTCATCTTGCTCATTTCATCACCCTTTGTTTCAAGTTTGCTCAAACCACATCTTTGCTGTGTTGAAGGTTCACCGTGGTCACCTCTAGTGCTGCTATTTTCTGTGCTTTTCCACAAGATGGTGCTGCTAAACTCCGGCAGCCCTGACTGTGTTGTTACCCGACTACTAATAGTAGTTAATAGTAATCCCTTAACAAACAGGACACCTGGATTTGAAGTGTCTTGTGGTGAGAGTAATTTTTGCACAGCTTTATTATTTTTAAAAATATTTGTCTTTATACAAGTAGGAAGAATTAATCTATAAATCCCTCCAATGGCAGAAAAAAGTTGTTAGAAATACTAATTCAAGTACAATTGTAACAGAGTTTGTAATTTAAGTGGTCATTGTCATTCACTCATGTAGTCTTTGGTTGCTAGCCATGGCGAGAGGCTCACTATAGATGCCAGGTTGGATAGGTAGAAAATTTCTATTGTTCTGAAAATGACTGGGGAGTCCGCTTGCAGCTAATTTAGCACTTGAAAATTCCTAGGAATTACAAAAAAAATAAGTTGCATTAAAAGGCAACACATTCATACAAAGCATTTCCCTTTGTTCCTACCAGAATCCACAGTTATGCAATACTGTGTGGTTTGCTTCTTCTATTGTGAAATAAATTGGTGTGCATCTATCTATCTATCCCATTTTGACACCAGCAGAGCTCAGACTGAAATGATTTTTAGCATGTTATTTTATAGTAATTAGATCTGCATTACCACAAAACAAAGAGTGTTCCACCAATAACTGGTATCACCAAGGTGATGCCCTGGGTTCCCCATCAGTTTTGATTCAGTACAAATATTCACATTAGTTACTTTTTTGAAGTCTTGGCTCAAGTCCCCACTGAACATCATGTACATGGAGTTAATACAGACACCTATTGTGCAGCTATTTAGAGCAGGGACTGTCTTTTTGCTATGTGTTTGTACAACGCCTAGCACTATCAGGTCCTGCTCCATGCCTAGGATTCCTACTCAATACTGCAAAACAATAATAAAAAAAACCACCATACCTTGAGCCCCCACCTGCTCTTTTTTTTACACCAGCAGCCTATTGTATCCAAAATGTTTTCAGCTCCCCTCCTGACAAAGAATTAAACTCTTCTGTAGAAAGAGAGAAAGGAAGCAGTGAATGAAGTAGACTGCCCTCAGACCTAAATAGTAAAGTAGCGTTTGGGCAGTGGCAGAGAAAAAGTGTGTATAGTGAGGGAAAAGGCCTGTATCTCAGGTGTTTATTGTCACTAGTTTGTTAGGGTGGGAGGTGGTGTCGCTTTTGTCTTCCTGTAGATACAGCCTCAGTAAGCAACCACAAATAAAGATCTTTATGCGGTTAATAGGTATTTCACAAGCGTACAGCTTGTGTTTTTGCATCAGTGAATTTGTATGTTTAGTAAAATTTGGCAAAAACAAACACTGTTTACATCTTGTGTAGGATATTATGTTTCAGGGGAGTCTGGCGGGGAGGGGTGTTTTGTTTTTTTGAAGAGCTCTGAATACACACCCACAAGTTTATCATCTCTTATCAAAAGTCACCGACATCTTTCTGGAGGATCTCCATATCTGGGTCAGTGCTCACACTCTACTTTTGCCACCTGACTTATCTTCCACAGCCCAGTGGTGGCTCATGCCAAAATAAGTGGTGGAACTGGGGCTGATGACAAGAGACCCTTCCCTCCTCCAACCCCCCACCCCACAGAAATTACATCTGACTCCACAGCCAACCAACTAAACAATTCTGGGGAAGTTCCAGAAGACAGGAAGAGTAGTAATGCGGTGCCAATGTTCTAAAAGGGCAAGTGGGATACAACAGGCCAGTTAGCCTGACATCAGTCCAGGACAAAATAATGGAAAAGCTGATATAGGATTCAATCCATAAAGTACTAAAGGATGGAAATATAATGAATGCCAGTCAACCTGGTTTTATGGAAAATAGGTCTTCTTGGACAACCCTGATTTCTTTCTTTGATGAGATTACAAGTTGGCTCACAAAGGCAACTGCGTAGATGTAATATACTTAATATTTGTAAGATAGTTGGCGTCAGTACCGCATGGCATTCTGATTAAAACATTAGTACTATAAAATAAAGCAAATTAAATTAAGAACTGACTGACAGCTCAGAAAGGAGAATCAGCAATGAATGGGGATGTTTCTGCTGGGGTTTCACAGTAATTAGCTCTAAGCCCAACTCTATTCCATATTTTCTTCAGTGATCTGGAAGGAAATATAAAATTACTGCTGACAAACTGGTGGATAACAAAGATTAGCAGAGTGATATATAATTATGAGAACTGGGCAGTCATACAGAGTGATGTGGATCTCTTGGTAAACTGGGCTCATTCAAACAAAATGTGTGTTAATATAGCCAACTGCAAGATCATACACCCAAGAACAAAGAAAGGCCATACCTACAGAATGAAAGATTGTCTCCTGGAAAGGACTTTGGAAAGGAATTAGGGGTCATAATGGACAAGCAGCTGCACATGAGCTCCCAGTGTTGCTGTAGCAAGAAGGGCTAATGTGATCCTGGGGTGTATAGACAGAGGAGTAGTAAATAGGAGTAGGCAGATGATTTTACCTCTGTATGTGGCATTGGTGAGACGGAGATTAAAATACTGTATACAGCTCTGTTGTCCATAATTTGAAAAGAAGAGTGAACATTTGGAGAGGGTGACGAGAACAGCCAGAAAAATGATCTGAGGGCTGGGAAAAAATGCCTTGCAGTGAGAAACTTAAAGGACTCAGTCTGTATAGTTTGTCAAAAAGAAGAAGAGGTGTCTTGATTAGAGGGGATAAGAATCTTGCTCCTGTATTTTTTACTTCATACATCTGATGAAGTGGTTTTTAGCCCACGAAAGCTCAGGCCCAAATAAATTTGTTAATCTCTAAAGTGCCCCAAGGTCTCCTCATTGGTGTTTGTTTGTTTGTTTGCTGATACAGACTAACACAGTTACAACTGAAACCCGGTACTAAGGGGCTCTTTTAATCTAGTCGGGGAAAGGCATAACAAGAAGGAGTCGGGCTGGAAGTTAAAGCCAGACAAATTTCAATTAGAAACAAAGCACAAATTTCTAGCAATAAGGGTGATTAAGCACAGTACAAACTTCTGATGGAAGTGATGGATTCTCCATCTCTTGCAGTCTTCACATAAAGACAGGATGTTATCGAGTTCACTAACTGGATGAAATTCTATGGCTTGTGTTTAGGGTGACCAGATGTCCCGATTTTATAGGGAGAGTCCTGATTTTTGGGTCTTTTTCTTATATAGGCTCCTATTACCCCCCACCCCCGTCCTGATTTTTTACACTGGCTGTCTGGTCACCCTACCTGTGTTATACAGGAGCTGTATCTAGATGATCTAATAGTCCCTTTTGCCCTTAAAATCTATGAATCCCAGGCTCCACCCCTCCCCCAACAGCACCACCACCCCTTGGCTCCTGAAAATAAACAGGCAGTTTCCCCTTGCTGGGTCACACAGACTACCCCTCTCTACCCCTTTCACCCCCTTGCCACTCTACCAGGGTCATCCCTAGTCATTTGGGTGCCCTACGCGGGTCTGGGAGGCAGGAGCTGGGGGGCACTTTTGGGGGGCCCACAGGCCCAGAGTGGCCCCAGGGATTAGCGGGGGGCCGGGAGCAGCCTGCTCCGCTTCCCTTGCCCCAGCCCCAGCCATATTGCTCGGGGAAGAGGGCTTGGGGGAAGGGATCCCCCATTCACCAGCAGCAGCGGGAAGCGGAGCAGCCCAGCCCCAGCCCGCTCTACTCCGCCAGCTCCCAGCCATGGCACTCTGCTTCCCGCCGCCAGTGAGAGATGGGGGCTGTCCTTTCCCCAACCCAAGCAACATGGCTGGGGCTGGGGCAAGGGAAGCGGAGCGGGCAGGGGCCGCGTCTCTCCACTTCCCGCCACTGGTGAGTGCGGAGGGAGATTCTTTCCCCACACTCACCGGTGGCGGGAAGCGGAGCGCCACGGCTGGGAGCTGGTGGAGTAGAGCGGGCTGGAGCCTGGTTGCTCTGCTTCCCGCTGCTGCCGGCGAGTGCGGGGTCGCTGGGGGAAGAGATGGAATGGGAGTGGGCCAGGGGCGAAGTAGGAGGAAGGGTAAGAGTCAGGGCACAGGGAGTTGTTCGGGGCCCCACACCCCCGTAGGGACGGCCCTGCCCCTTGCAGGGGGGGCCGGGCGAGGGATAGGGCTGGTCACTGGGGCTGGTGCGTATGCTGCGTATGTCTAAGGATGGCCCTGCACTCTACTACCCAATGTAATGATCTTGGGAGTCATTAAACAACAACCCCCCCCCAGCTTCCAGGGCACATCTCTAAATTCCTGTATTCATAATACTGTCCCTTTTGAGGCAGCGTCTCTAAATTATAATCTTCCACAAACATATCCTCCCTGTTATAGAAAAACCAACTAGGTCTTATATACATACATATACATATATATAAACAGCTAACAAGTATCTAATAATACATACATGAAATTTTCAACCCATCCAGTACATTTCCATAAACCCAATGTGTTAACTGCCTAGAGAGCAGAGGTTACCAGCATGTCACTCTGGAGTGAGGACTAGTCTAAAGTGCAACGCTAAAGTGCTTTCACTTTTAATTTTCTTTCATCTTCCGTATGGTTTCATTGTCAGGAAATTTCAGCAAGTTACCAGTGATTGGTAAATTAGATCTGATCCTTCTGCCCATTAACAGCTGAGCTGGAGAAAAGCCCTTCTCCAGAAATGTACTTCAGTAAACCAATAAAGCCTTATACAAATCATGTCCCCTGTCATAAGTCTTTTTCATAAGGTTCGCAGGTTTGGCTGATTGCGGCTCCCACTGGCCACTGCAGGCCAATGGGGGCTGCTGGAAGCAGTGGTCAGTAAGTCCCTCGGCCTGCACCGCTTCCAGCTGCTCCCATTGGCCTGTAGCAGCGAACAGTGGGAGCCGCGATCGGCCAGACCTGCGGACAGGGCAGGTAAACAAACTGACCCAGCCCGCCAGGAGCTTTCCCTACACAAGCGGCCCGCAATCACTAACGACTTCATCTGGAATTCCATGTCTGGAGAAGTTTCCTTTCATGCTGGCTATCACTGACTTACTATTAGTACTGTGCAGTGTGCAAACTTCTGGATACAGAAAATAGTAATCCTAAATACTAAATAATCCTTTGATTGCCAGATAAATAAGTCAGCACCTACCTTCTTGTAAGGCCTTTGTAGAACTGGATGAGGTCTCAGTGGCTCTGCCTGTTGGCATGGCTTGTATTTCAAGCATGAAAAGCAGTTTCCTACCACATTAGTAATGTCATGATTGATCTGCGGCCAATACCACACCTCTCATACTCGTTGTTTGCACTTCCCAATTTCTAAATGACCCTCATGGATCTTCTGGAGCATTTCTTTTTGGAGGTTCATTGAAATTATAACCTTGTTGCCCTTGAAAATCACCCTATTTATCACAGTAAGTTCATGTCTGCAGTTCCAATAGTCTCTTATACTTGACAGCAACCGCTTATTTCTTCTAGCCACCCTTTAATTATCATTTCTTCAAGGATCCCCAATGATTCATCTGTCTTTGTTTCCCCTCTTATTTGTTTCTGTTTCCTGTTACCTACAGGAATTGACATAACATAGGCTTGCACCTCTATCTCTAAAGTCTTCTCTGGTTTCATAGTGGGAGTCATTGCTCTGTAAAGTGCCTCTGCAGTGAACATGAACTTACTGGGCGTGTAGGTCACCTCCAAATCATACTTTTGCAGCTTTATCATAATTCTTTGAATCCTTAAGTTACAGTCATGGAGCAGTTTGCTAAATAACATTATAAGAGGCTTGCAGTCCATTTAACCTTCGTTGGAAACAACGCCCCCAACAAATGTCAGTTCTATAACCCCTAACACACATTTCTTCCTATTTCGTTTGAGGTTTGCAGCTCTAGTTGCATCCAGGACTTCCCGAAGTCTACAATCATGCTCCTCTTTTGTTGAGCCCCAGATGATGATGTCATCCATTGTGGCATCAAAAACATTAATCATAGATCATATATATGGTTTTGTGGTACACTTCTGGTGCTGTAGCTATGCTGAAGTGTAAGCGTAATAATCTGTGCCTTCCAAATGGTATCAAACGTGCATAGTTTTGAGCTTTCTTCAGTTAATTTTAACTGCCCCAAAAACCCAAAGCTGCATCCAATTTATTAAAATATTGTGCATTTGCAAATTGAGCCATAATCTCTTCTCTGATTGGTATTTCGAAACATTATCTCTTTTTATAGCCTTGTTGAGGTCTCTCGGATCTAAGCATATGTGTAGCTGGCCGTTACTTTTCTCCACAATGCTTAGGGAGCTCACCCATTCCTTTGGCTCCTCAATTTTTGTATTACTTGCATCGCTTCCATCTTTGTAAACTCAGCCTTGAGTTTATCTCTGAGTGCATATGGCACCTTTCTACATGGATGGATAACTGGAGGGACCTGCTTGTTTACCTGGATTGTATGTTCACCCTGCAAGCAACCCAACCCTTGAAATAGATCATGATATTCCTGAATGAGTGCCTCATAGCCTGATTCAATATGACTTTGTAGTGAGATCACCTGTTTTACCAGACTGAGTTTTTCACACGCAGGCAGACAGGCCTAAAACTGGTGTCACCTCCTTTGGCACTGTAATGAACAGGCACCTGTATATAGTGTCTTTATGGTGGATGCTAGCAATTCACCTCCCCCTGGCTGGTATATTTATTCCAGAATAACCAGTTACTTTTATTTTTGTTCGTCCCAGTTTTGGTCTTATTTTCAGTCTCTCCTAATCTTGTTCAGACAGAATATTAGCCTGAGTTCCTGTGTCCAGTTTCAGTGGAATAATTGTTTCATTCACTTTCATGGGCAGTGTCATAACTATAAAGGGAAGGGTAACATCCCTCCTGTGTACAATACTATAAAATCCCTCCTGGCCAGAGACACCAAAATCCTTTTACCTGTAAAGGGTTAAGAAGCTCAGGTAACCTGGCTGACATCTGACCCAAAGGACCATTAAGGGGACAAGATACTTTCAAATCTTGGTGGGGGGAAGGCTTTTGTTTGTACTCTTTGTTTTGGGGGTTGTTCGCTCTTGGGACTAAGAGGGACCGGACATCAATCCATGCTCTCCAAATCTTTCTGAACAAGTCTCTCATATTTCAAACTTGTAAGTAACAGCCAGGCAAGGCATGTTAGGTTTATCTTTGTTTTCTCAACTTGTAAATGTTCCTTTTGCTAGAGGGTTTACCTCTGTTTGCTGTAACTTTGAACCTAAGGCTAGAGGGAGTTCCTCTGGGTTCTTTGAATCTAATTACCCTGTAAAGTTATTTTCCATCCTGATTTTACAGAGATGATTTTTACCTTTCTTTCTTTAATTAAAAGCCTTCTCTTTAAGAACCTGGTTAATGTCTCCTTGTTTTAAGATCCTAGGGTTTGGATCGGTGTTCACCAGGAAATTGGTGGAGAAGTCTCTCAAGGCTACGCAGGGAAGGGTTATAGTACTGGGGGGGGGGAGGGGGTATTCTGGGCGGGAGGTAGACAGCGTTTCCCAAATAACTCATAAATAATTTGGGTGGTGGCAGCAAAAGCAGATCTAAGCTGGTAGTTAAGCTTAGAGATTTTCGTGCAGGTCCCCACATCTGTACCCTAGAGTTCAGAGTGGGGAAGGAACCTTGACAGGCAGTATCCAGTCCCTCTCATCAGGACTGCTTGATCCTAGTACGTCTATGAAAAACTCCTCAGCCAGGTTGTCTTCAACTGAATGCACTTATCTTTTCTGCATTTGGGATCTGCAGCATTTTGCAAAATGAGTATTTCCCCCACATTTATGACAGAGTTTCCCAAAGGCACCACACTGTTTGGGGCCATGCTATGATCCACACCTTCCACATAACTGTCTGTACCCAGTCTTCTCCCTAGCAGTTTTTTTCATAGCAAGTGGTTGGACTTTTGGATTTGACCCATTCTGACTATATTTTTTTGTACTCAGTACATTGATAAGCCCTTCTGGTGAATTCAGCTCTTTGGCTTGTGCTTTCAGAGTTTCTGCTGCCCTGCATGTCTGGAAAGTTTTTTTCTAAAATTTAATCTCCTTCACAGAACAGTGTCTCTCTTAACATATTTTCTTTAAGGCCACAAATGATTCTATCTCTAACCTGAGACGGCCAACTCCCAAAGTCACAGGTTTTACTGAGTTTCCTTAATTTTGAGACATATTACTCTATGGTGTCATCAGTTTTTTGCATGCATATAAAAAATTGTCTCTTTCAAAGATCTCATTCCTTTTTGGCATGCAATGTTCCTCAAATTTAGTCAGTATTTTACTTCATGCTTTCACCTTCTTCAACCTTAAAGTTGTTATAAATAGCCAGGGCTTCCTCCCCAACAACATGCAAAGAGATTGATGATTTCACTTTATCATTTTTCTCCTCTGCCCCTATCGCTGCTAAATACAATTGAAATCTCTGTCTGAATTTTTTCCAGTTCTCTGCAGCATTGCCTGACAATTGAAGACTGGATGGAGGTTGCTACACAGCCATTTTTTTACTTGTTTCCCCTTCTTAAGCTAGTCAAGCTACTATTATGCTCAAAAAATACCTACAAAAGCTTTTGTTATTCTCTGATTGCCGCTCCAGTGTGTCTCTGTTTGCTGCTCCACATGCTCCCCTTGCCTCTGCTTTCAGTTGCAAACACAGGAGTTAACTTCAAACTGACTGCAGCCTCCTTCTCATTCAGCACCTCTGATACTGTGCAATGATCTTGGGGTTCGTTAAACAACAAACTAGTGAAGGAGAAAGGAATAAAACTTTAATAAAACAAACTAGAGCGCTTCGGTGGGGACTTGCTGTACACAGCTACCACACTGTATTCTCAACCCCCCACCAGCTTCCAGGCACATCTCTAAATTCCTATATTCACAATACTGTCCCTTATGAGAAAGCGTCTCTAAATTATCATCTTCCACAAACATCTCTATACACCCCATTTCCTTGAAAGCAGAGCGGCCAGCTTCTTCTCTCCCTGTGCCTTAGTTCTTTGCTGCCTGGACCCCTTGTGATGCTCCTTAGGTGGGGTGGAGCCCTGCACTCAGGCTAAATCTGTGCTCATAAATCTCATTCTGCCCCAAAGAGCACTGAAAAGGGAGTCTGTAAGTCTGCTCTAATCTCAACATCACTTTATGGAGTCAATGGGGTGGGAGGATCTCAACAAGTCTGGTAATTGTGGCTCAAAGTGAGGGGCCAATGGGCCAGTGAATTACCAATTCAATCCTCCCCTTCTTTAATGAAACAAAAACTGGGAAAAGAGTGTGTTCTTAACTTGTGCTAATTAACACATGATAATGAACACATGGTAAAATTAGGGTTACCATATTTCCACAAACAAAAAAGAGGACACTGGGGGGGGGGAAGCCCCGCCCTAGCCCCGCCCCATCCACTCCCTCCCACTTCCCACCCCCTGACTGCTCCCCTCAGAACCCCAACCCCCCCTGCTTCTTGTCCCCTGACTGTCCCCTGCTGAGAACCCCCTACCCTAACTGCCCCCCCCAGGACCCTACCTGTCCCCTGACTGTCCTGACCCTTAGCCACTCACATGGGTGGCAGGGTTGTAGAAATTTTGGTGGTGCCCAGAACCCCCCACCCCACCTGCCTAAGGCTCTGGGAGGGGGGTTGGGTGGGGGGAGGAGGTCTGGGGTGCAGGTCCTGGGCTGGGGATTAGGGTGCAGGAGGGGTGCAGGTTCTGGGATAGAGTTTGGGTGCTGGGTGCAGGCTTCGGGCTGGGGCAGGGGGTGGGTGTGCAGGAGGGGGTGAGGGGTGCAGGCTCTGGGATGGAGTTTGGGGGTGAGAGGCGGTGCAAAGGGAGGGGGTGCAGGCTTTGGGAGGAAGTTTGAGGGCAGGAGGGGGTGTGTGGGAAGAGGGAGGGGGATTGGGAGGGAGTTTGGGGATAGGAGGGGATGCAGGGGTGAGGGCTGTGGGTCTGGGGATGAGGGGTTCATGATGCAGGAGGGGGCTCAGGGATGGAGCAGAGGATTAGGGTGTGGGGGGATGAGGGCTGGGGCTGGGGGGTTTGGGGTGTTGGAGAGGCTCAGGGCTAGGGTGGAAGGGCAGGGTAAGGGCAGCCTGTCTTCCCATTAGTGGATGGGGGACGCTAGGACCCGGGGGCAGCAGACAGCAGTTGCTGCTGGCTCTGGCAGTACACCCAGACAAGCGAGAGGCAGACAGGGACGGGGGGACCCACGGAGGGGGGGACGTGCGGGGGGGGGGTGGCAGGTGGAGGCTGGGGACCCATCCAACACTCCCCCGCTCCCTGACTGCCCCCCCCCACTCCTCTTACCATTCTGGCTCCACGTGGGTCGGTTTGTGTGTTACACAGGACTACAGAGAGAGGGAGGGGGGAGCAGGGGAGGGCTCTGGCTGCTGGAGGCCAATGGGAGTGGGTCAATCGGCCTAGCCGCCCAATCAGCAGCCACACTCTGCATGGAAGGGAGGGAGGGAGAAAACCTCCCCGGACATTTTAACCATGTTACCAATTCCTCCCGGACGGCTATTTAGAGACGCAAAATCCGGACATGTCCGGGGAAATACGGACGGATGGTAACCCTAGTAAAATCCTAGTGAAGACAGTTTGTAGTTTTAATAAACTCCGCCATCCCTGGAACGGACAGCCAACTGCGACCAGACATCATCATCATCAATGAGAACTGGAAGAAGATCATCACGGTGGACGCCACAGTGCCCTTCGAAAACAGGACCCGGGCTTTCCACGATGCCCGATCTCGAAAGGTGGAGATATACACCACTCTGGCCGAAACCTTGAGAGCTAAGGGTTACCAGGTTTCGACACACGCACTGATCGTCAGAGCCCTGGGCGCATGGGACCCTGGTAACGAGCGAGTGCTGAGAAAAAGTGGAGTCAGTCAATGCTACGCTCAGCAGATGCGGCAATTCATGGTGTAGGATGCCATCACATGGTCAAGGGACATCTACATAGAACACATCACCGGACAGTGGCAATACCAGGAGGGATGAGCTGGAATGCCAATGAGAAGTGCAGTTGAGAAAGTAACTCAAATACTTTCCTGATGGATTGTATTTTCTAAATGGACAACCTAACCTAAATTCTCAATTACTGCGGGACAATCTTCACTCATTGATATATGTGCTTTCCACAACCAACTCTCTGTATAACTTTTTTCATGAGTAATGTACCCGAATGCATGGATGCTAAATATCTAAACTGTATTCTTAAATTCATTCACCTAAATTTGGGTCATTGCTGATTATGCACTATATATATCTTATGACTTTAAAAACAAACTTTGTACTTGTGGATAATCTAAGCACTATACCCAGATGTACAGACACTTTTTTCTCCACCTATGTATGATATAATTTTTTTAACATTAGCTTTAATAAAAATTTTAAATATGAGTTACAAGGGGAATATAAACCCTAAACTCCTCCACAGTCTTCAACTTGATTTGTTAACTCGTGTGAAAACTACAGGTTGCCTTATCTTCTCTAGGACTTTACCTTGTGTCAGGCTTGTCCTCATTGCAAAGTTAGCTCAGGTTATAACTCAAGTGTTGCCCCTAACTTGAGTCCCATCTTCTTAACTCAAGTGTGGTATTGCTTTTAACTCAAGTTAGCTGACCCATCAGACCTATACTCTAAAGTTCAAATTAGCACAACAGCATCCAGGTCACACCCTGAGGGTATGTCTACACTACAAAATTAGATTGATTTTATTTAAGTCGACATTGAGCCTCCATTCTAAGCAAGTCGATTTTGCTTGTCCCCACTATGCTCATCGTGTCAGTGGAGCGCATCCTCACAAGCAGGGATTGCATCAACCAATGGAGTGCTAGCCAGCGTGGGGAGGCTAGCCCCCAGCCCCGCCCCTTCTTCCTGAGGCCCCGCCTCTTCCACCGCCCCCTGCCGGAGGCCAAGTTCCCCTTCTGCTCCCCTAGAGCTGCCCCCGCACACACCGTGGCCACCGGCCCAATCTGGCGGCTAGCCCCCGGCCCCAAAGGAGCACCGGAAAGGTGGGCGGCAGGTGGCCCCAGCCTCTCCAGCCGGGGGGAGGGCAGGTGGCCAGCCAGCCGCAGCCTCCCCAGCTCCAAAGCATGGGAGGGTGGGCGGCATGTGGCCCTATCCTCCCCAGCCCCAGGGTGTGGGCAGCCGCTGGCCACAACCTGCCCATCTCCGGAGCGCAGGAAGGCAAGCAGCACACAGCCCCAGCAAACTCGGACCACTGTGGGGGCTGGAGTCGCAGGCATGGAGCGGTCAGGGAAGGGGGTGGGGTCAGGCCTGGCAGTTTAGGGAGCCAAGCCTCCCCCAGCCTATGTGACCCGCCGCCCATGGCTATCCCACAGTGCATGGAGCAGAGTGGAATGTTGCCAATCGTGAACCTGGGAGACCCAGCTACCCCTTGCTCCCATGGCTCATGAAACCATACACAGGCAACCTGGACAACATTAAGGAGCGGTTCAACCATAGGTTGAGTAAGTGTAGAATGGTGGTGGAATGTGCCTTTGGAAGTTTAAAAGCCCACTGGCGTAGTTTGCATACTAAGTTAGACCTCAGTGAAAGCAATATGTCCATTGTTGTTGCTGCGTGCTCCATAATATCTGTGAAATAAAGGAAGAAAAGTTTCTGCAGGGTGAGACGTTGAAGCAAGTCGCCTGGCAGCCAATTTTGAGGAGCCAGACATCAGGGCAATAAGAAGAGCACATCGAGGCACACTGCATCTCTGTGAGACTTTGAAAACTAGTTTCATCAATGACCCACAGTAATGTGACATTTATCTGTGTTGTTCCTTACCTTCATTGCCAACATCTGCAATATATGGCAGAATGTGGGTAAAACACAGGGCAGAAGACATACAATTTTTCCCCAAGGAGGTCAGTCACAAATTTAATTAACACATTATTTTTTTTAAATGAGCGTCATCAGCATGGAAACATGTCCTCTGGAATGGTGGCCAAAGCATGAAGGGACATATGAATCTTTAGCACATCTGGCACGTAAATATCTTGCGATGCCAGCTATAGTAGTGCCTTGCAAACCCGTGTTCACTTTCAGGTGACATTGTAAACAAGAAGCGGGCAGCGTTATCTCCTGCACACATAAACAAACTTGTTTCTCTGAGCATCTGGTGTCCGTGCCTTGTCGTGGCGGGACAGCTTGCGTGCTCTAACAATCCCCAGAGTCTGTGTCAGCAGGGGCTTTTTGCTCCTGGTAGGTTCAATCATGCCAGATTGGTCTGTGGGGGACAGGCCAGACAAAACAGACACCCAGGTTGGGGGTTAGGTACAGGGCTAACAATACTGTCCTGTAAAAAACAAAATATGTTACGGAAACAGTGATGGAGAAATCAACCTTTACTGTGTGTAATGGCCTTCAGGAGTCAATGACCTGTATGACTGCCAGTGGTGAAAGCCGAAAGGAAGCCTGAGGTGCTGAAGTGGCATGAAGATTGAAGTGCTCAACACCAAGACAAAAACCAAACTTGGTTTTTGGAATGTATGGACAATGTATGAAGCAGGGAAGCTAGCTCAGGTCACAGCAGAGATGAGACGCTACAGCTTACACATCCTGGGTGTCAGCGAGAGTAGATGGACGGGATCAGGAAAATTAACAGCAGCCTTGGGAAAAACTTTGCGGTTTTGTGGACGGGATGATGGACAACACCATGAGGGTATTGCCATCCTTTTGAGGAAGAGAGTGGAGCATTCCCTGCTTGAATGGAAATCCACCAGCAGCAGACTTATGAGAGCCAGACTGAAAGGGAAACGTAATAATATCCTGATTCAGTGTTATGCGCCGACAAATGACAGTGATGACGAAGTAAGGGACAAATTCTACCTTACACTACAGGCAGAGTTAGAGAGAGTACTACGCCATGACCTAACTATCATCATGGGAGATCTGAATGCCAAGGTCGGTAAGGACCACAAAAACAAGGACATAGCAATGGGAAGACATGGGTGTGGCACTATGAATGAAAACGGAGAAAGGCTTATTGATTTCTGTAATATAAATGACCTAGTCATCGGCGGAACCCTATTTGAAATTCACAAGCTGACATGGTATTCTCCAAAAGGCAGAGATAAGAACCAGATTGACCATATCATGATCAATGGCAAATGGCGACGCTCACTGACAGATGTGAAAGTGAGAAGGGGTGCAGATGTTGGCAATGAATAGCACCTTGTAACAGCCTCCATCAAGCTAAAACTGAGAAGTGTGGGTCCACCAAACAAGGGACATAGACGTTATGATATTGACAAGCTAAAGTCCACTGAAATACAGAAATCCTTCGTTTGGCAGTTAAAGAACAGGTCTCAAGCACTTGCAGACCTTGATGAAGAGGAGGGAATGCAGATGAGGAGATCAACAAGAAGTGGGACAAAGTAACAGCAATTTATAAACAGAGCAATGAAGCCTGTCTATGCTACATGCAGAAGAGAAGGAAGGAGTGGATTACACCCTGCACATGGAACACCATAGAAACCAGATGGGCCCCGAAGAAAAAAGTTTTAGACACAAAATCCCAGAAGCTAAAGGACAAATACCATGAGCAGTATAGCAAGACACACCGGTGTAGTAGTAGGATTTTATGTTTGTATTTTATATAATTTAGAATGAAGGATAAAGAATAATAGCGTGTATTAAATGTATTGGTGTATGATTTGATCATATCCTGCCAGCCACCATTTTTGAGAATAGCAGAAAGGAATGGCCTAATGAGCCATTTGGTAAAGATGCATCAGCCAGAATCTGTGTCTGAGCTGATTTCAAGGCAGAAACAGACCTTTGAGGGTCACCAATTTGTTGTAGGTTTAGCATTTTAAAATAAGTAAAAGAATGCCATGATTGTTTTCTTTTGCATTGCAATTTGATGTTCCTGCTCAAAATGTTCTGTGTAAATTAATTCTGTTTTGTATGTGAATGAGGAATGTGTGTGTTAAAAGATAAGTGTGAAAGTCATTACTGAACCAGATGGTCTAGGGAGGAACCAAAGACAGATGCAAGGGCACCAGGAGGCTGCAACACACCCCTATTGAAATGTCAGAGGAGGGCAGATTGATGATTCTAAAGATGAGACAGGCACCTATCAATGGGAACAAGATAGCTGTGATCAAAACCAGCATGGGATAACTCCCTGAGGAACTTGATGAAAGAACAAGATAAAGGATGAGAAGGACAATTTAAGAAAACAAGCGCTCGCCAAACAACAATTGATTACAACATGATGGTGCAAAACTCATTGGTCCCGATGAAGGAAAATCACTATATAAACAGGGTGCCTTGCCATGAAACTTTGGGTTCATCCTGCCAAGACTTCCCCAGAGCATCGTGTCGCAACCAACAGAACCCGGCTCCTACCTACCCATGATCAACCTCGCTGGCCACTAGATTGATCCAGACTCTGGACTGGTAACTATAACATCGACTGGCAGGACAGAGAGTGTGTTTGTGTGGTGTGATTGAATGCATATGCTAATTGTTGTATCTTCAATAAATGCGGCGTATTGCCTTTTCCCCTGAAAAAGATCCCGTGTGCTTCTTATAAGCATAACACTGGGAGGTCAAACACCTTGTGAGAGCGGACAAACGGCATTATAGTGATAATCTCGCAACAGACGCAGAGGATGCATCTGGACAAGGAACCATCTACAAAATGACACGACTTATCAGTGGTAAACAGCAGAAACCAACAAACACTCATCAGGAACAAAGGAACAAAGGAAAAAGAATAAGAAATGTGCTGGACAGAGCATTTAAAAGAATTACTGAACAGGGATCCACCTAAAGAGGAAGAAAACATCCAGGAGGCAGAAGAAGATCTTGATATCAGCACAGACACCCCAACTAAGGAAGAGATCATTCAAGCCATCAAATCTTTAAAAAATGGGAAAGCTTCTGGCAAGGATAACTTGAATCCAGAATTGTTCAAGGTAAACCCTAAATTAGCAGCATCTATCCAGGCCCCTCTATTTACATCAGTCTGGGAAAGGGAAAAGGTGCCAGATGAGTGAACCAATGGGATTATAGTGAAGATACCCAAAAAAAGGAACTTTCAGCGATTGTAATAACTGGCATGGTATCACACTTTTATCTGTGCCAAGCGAAGTATTGTGTAAGATCATAGTCCAGTGTATATCAGAGGCAGTTGATAGCGTTCTCAGAAAAGAGCAAGCTGGTTTTCGGAAAGGGCGTGGATGCACAGACCAGATCTACGAAACATAATAGAACAGTGCTTAGAATGGCAACTGCAACTCTACAGAAGTTTCATAGACTTTGAGAAGCTTTTGATAGCATTCACAAGACCAG
Organism: Chrysemys picta bellii; assembly: GCF_011386835.1. Classification (NCBI taxonomy): domain Eukaryota; kingdom Metazoa; phylum Chordata; order Testudines; family Emydidae; genus Chrysemys; species Chrysemys picta. The sequence continues at coordinate 87,236,638 of NC_088792.1, forward strand.
CTTATGGTGCATTCTGCGGGCATATGGAATTCTTTTCTGTATAATCAATGTCATCAAAAGCGTCTATTTCAACTTTATATGCAGTGTTGATCACAGTGAGCTCAGTTTTGAAGTCAAAACAGGAGTATGTCAGGGGTGTGTCATGTCTGCAATCCTCTTCAACATTGCCATCGACTGGGTAATGCGGCTGTGATGCTCTGTACCTTGTGGGAACACCCTACACCCCCATGTTCAGCTTTATAAAATGATTGTGTGGTATCCAATGCAAAGTTTATCATGTTGGCTGTCTTCAGAAGGCTCATACTGCACTGAGCATGGTTGTTATAGTGATGTTATAGTAATTGTTACAGTAATGTTATAGTAAGGTTATAGGTTATAATTTCATGCATATAGTTATGAGGCTGAAAATGTATCCTCGTGGCTTAAAGCAAGCCCATGCAAACACTCTCCAAGAAAAGAGAGCCAGTTCACACCTCATCAGGACATGGATGGGACAAACCCAGCTCAGCCTTACAGGAACAATGGACTTGAGGGAGTCACCCCCTTCCTTTGGTCAGTTTGGGACTGCGATGAGGTAATGCTCACCTGACTCTGAAGGGGGTGGGGCAAAGCCAAGAGGGAAGAAAGGACATGATAAAAGGGAGAGACATTTTGTCATGCTCTCTCTCTTCCACCTACATCTACAGACACTACCACCACCAAGCGACTGAAACGCTGATAAAAGGGGAAAGCCTGACTGAAAAGTAACCAGCCAGTCTGTGGTGAGAAGCATCTAAGTTTTTAAGGACATTTAAAGTGTTAAGATCAGCTTAGAATGCATTTTGCTTTTATTTCATTTGACCAAATCTGACTTGTTATGCTTTGACTTATAATCACTTAAAATCTATCTTTATAGTTAATAAATCTGTTTGTTTATTGTACCTGAAGCAATGTGTTTTATCTGAAGTATGTCAGAGGCCCCCCTTGGGCTAACAAGCCTGGTACATATCAATTTCTTTGTTAAATTGACGAACTCATATAAGCTTGCAGTGGGCATAACTGGACACTGCAAGATGGAGGTTCCTAGGGTTGTGTCTGGGACCGGAGATATTGGCTAGTGTCATTCGCTTGCAAGTTGCTGGGAGCAGCTTACATGCCAGAGGCTGTGCGTGAACAGCCCAGGAGTGGGGGTTCTCACAGCAGAGCAGGGTAAGGCTGGCTCCCAGAGTCAAGGATTGGAGAGGCCTAGTAGATCATCAGTCCAGATAACACCAGAGGGGAACATCACAGCGGTGTACAACAGAAGACATCCCAAGAAGCATTAAATGGACACTCTTCTCATCCCTTGAAGACCTGGACTTCACAGATGATGTCACTCTCCTATCACATACCCAACACCATATACAAGGAAAAACAACTCGACTCAACGCATTCAGCCAGCAAATTGGACTGAAAATCAATCGCAATAAGACAGATATCATGACCTTTAATATTGACTTACCATCACCTGTGCGGAGAGAGGATTATGTTCTCACCAATGTAGAAACATTCACATACATGGGCAGCACCATCAGCCAGATCGGTGGAACAAGCCAGGACATCCGGAACAAAATCAATAAAGCCAGGAACACCTTCAGGAGCTTAAATACAGTCTGAATATGATCAAAATACAACACCAAAACCAAACTCAAGATTTATCAGAGCTTTATAGTGTTACTTTATAGTGCAGAATGCTGGGGAAGGAGAAAGTATGACGTGTCCAAACTGTCTTCATTCCATACAACCTGCCTCAAAAATCCTCCGTATCTTTTGGCCCAGAACAATATCAAACCAAGATCTATTGACACACTGCAGCCTAGGGGATCTGAGCACCATCATTGCCAGGAGGCGTTGGAGATGGATCAGCCATGTGCTTTGGATGGAAACTGATTCCATCACCAGAGCAGCAATAAGATGGACACCTGAAGGCAAGTGAAAACGAGGCCGCCCGAAAACAACATGGTGAAGAGCTGTGGAAGCCGAGCTGAAAAATCTGGGGCACAGCTGGGGAACCATTGAAAGACTTGCCAGAAACAGACAGGAGTGGAGGAGCTTCATCACTGCCCTAACCGCCAGAGGCGTAATAGGAACATGACGATGATGACGACGTACATTTCACCATGATACTATTGACCAACAAGTCACTAATTTTCAAATGTTACCTCACAAGGCATATTTTGTACAAAGATCATTACAATAGTGAGTGGGGTGTGAATACAGGGGAGCATTCAGTCACAACGTATTACATTAAAGCCAGCTAGAAATACACAGTAATTTCTTCATATTATTTTCCATTTAAGCAATTCTTGCAGCTGCCAAAGGAATAAGATGTGTTTGTAAATGAGGGAAAAGTGGTCCGCACCACCATAAATAAGAGGGAGGCGATCAGTGCTTTTGCAATGCCATGCTAGGCGAACCGGGAGACAATCTCCCTATTAAGACATTGTACACACATTAGAAAATCCCTGCTTTACAGAATTATGTTAGAGCAAAATGTGGAAAGCCCAGGTGCAAAGATAAAACCAAACAGATTATTAAACAACTCGAAGAGTATGTTATAGGCACTTTTCTCAGCTTTTAATTAACTCATCCTTCAGTCCCTTTTCATAGGTGTAATCCTCTTGGGGTCAATGTTACACTGGAGTCAATGAACTACTCACATCAGGAAGATCCCATAAATCTTTCATGACCTCTCAGGTCCTTGAGGAATAGCTGGGAGAAAAGAAAACAAAGGAGCAACTGTGTTCAAGTAAATTCAGAAAGAGACACAAGCAGAAGACCAATCACCAGTTGGAAATGGAGAAAGCTAGAAGGAATAAGACACACTAATCCCTGCCTCATGGCATTCGCAGGAAAGTGGTGGTTTTTTCAATATATATATTTTAAAGGCACATTATCTCACCTCACTATCACAAAAATTAGATGTCTCTGCTTTGGGACGGACTCCCCAAAGAAAACCTTGTACTTCCTTTCAGATAATGCCACATCACATTCACAGCTGCAGTGAGAAAGCCACCGACTTACCCAGAAAACAGGAGACTCTGCAATTTCAGGCAAAGGGTTTCTTCAGATCAACTGTGAAGGGGGAGAAAAAAGGTACAATTTACAAAATGCAATTCATAAACAGTGATTTTGTATATTTTATACATTTGTTTTATATATATGATTATGCAGACATTCATGTACTTTAATGAGTTTTCTTTCTGCTATTGCTTCACTTTGAAATTGAACAATTTTCAAACATGGGCATAATCAAAATGCTCATGTTTAGTTTTTATTTTATTACAAAAGGGTAGTATTTGCATTTTAAAATTAACTAAAATGTCTGAATCTAGTTGCAGTGACTCCTAACTAATTCTTGTGAGTTGTTCAGTGTATATACTCTAGCACTAAAAGCAATTTCTAGACCACTGGCTTAAAGGTCCTTCTTTTTTTCCACTATTGGTATTTTATATAATTTGTACTTCAGCTTAACAAATCAATATCTATCTGCAATATAACACAACTACAGGGTGGGAAGGAGTTCTCTCTTCTGACTGGAGCATAAAACTTGGAAACAGCCATTATAGATTCTGTCCCTGGTCCTAGCACGACCTTAGACAAGTCACTTAACCCTACTCAGTTTCATTTTCTCCTTTTCTACAAATGGGGATACTTACCAACCTCCAAAAATGTGGGGAGACTTAATACACTTTGGCAAAAAGCTAGGAAATGCTTGGATGAATAATGCTATTGTTACCTACATTCACATGCAGTCTTTTTATGCTGTGTTCACCAACTGAGCAGCGTAGCCTTCTTAAAATAATGCCAGTTAAAATACATCTACTAAAACAGAACATGCATATTAATGTGACAAATTCCTGTCACTCACTTGGCCACTGAAGAAAGAGACTACTGAAAATACAAATATATTTTCTGGACAGCAAGTTAAGTGCTGATACTGTTAAGTAAGAGAGTCCTATTGTTGATATTCAGTAACTGCATGAACATTGCATTAAAAAGGAGTAGTGCTCTAAAAATGAGTCAGGTGCTGCGGTCCTTGCTTATTTTTCACTTAGTCCTTAGTCAATGTTTGCTGGTGTAAATACTGTGGGTGGAAGTCAATTGGAGTTTTATCATTTACTTCATTGGGACTAGGATTTCAGTTCTTATGATTTGGTTCCAAGGTTTGAAGGATTTCTGTCACTTATTTTACTAATTAAACTCCACCTTCCTCCCTTCCAGCTGCAGTTTCAACTGAAAACAAACAGCCCCACTGCATGCCCTAAACTTTTATGTAGCGTTGCATAGTGCTAGGAGTGTCCATTAACATATCAGAGAGTGGCCCCCATTTCTGTCCAGTATGGATTTGTAAATCTTTAATGCTAACTGAGATCTGGATCCACCAAAAACCTAGAGTTTCAAACCTCAGATGAAACGTGCATTAGAACTGCAAAGACTTCATTCTTATTCAAGTTCTTTTCAAGGACTTCTTTGGTGATACGGTTTCAAAGTCGCCTCTATTTTAGGTAAAGATTTTTAACTCCCCCTTGAGCATCTATTAACATTTGTACCTGCTTCTCCTCAGGAAGTGGAAAATGAACAACCAAACCACAGAATTCGACGACTATTTGCCTCTATATGATACCTATAATTACAGTTATGACGATTCTTCAAAACCTTGCAGTAAAGAAAGCATCAAGAAGTTTGGATCACACTTTCTGCCCACACTTTACTCTCTGGTATTCCTGCTTGGCTTGGTAGGGAACTCTCTAGTCATTTTGGTCCTGTTCAAATACAAGAGGCTGAAGAGCATGACCGACGTTTATCTGCTCAACCTTGCAATCTCAGATTTGCTGTTTGTTTTCTCCCTTCCCTTCTGGTCTTATTATGCAGCAGATCAGTGGGTTTTCGGGGACGAATTGTGTAAAATCATTTCTTGGATCTATCTGGTTGGGTTTTACAGTGGGATATTTTTTATTATGCTCATGAGCATTGATAGGTACTTGGCAATAGTTCATGCTGTGTTTGCCTTGAGAGCAAGAACCGTCACCTATGGCATCTTTACCAGTCTTATTGTATGGTTAGTAGCCATTTCAGCCTCAGTTCCAGAGATGATATTTAGTGAATCCTATAAGGAACGCAATCATACCACCTGCAAACCACGGTACCCTGGTAATTCCACAAACTGGAGGATTTTCTCCTCTTTGGAAGTCAATATACTAGGGCTCATGATACCTTCAGTGGTTATGATTTTTTGCTACTCGATGATCATTAAAACCTTGCTGTACTGTAGAAGTGAGAAAAAGAATAAGGCTGTGAAGATGATCTTTGCTGTCATGATTGTGTTTTTTGTTTTTTGGACCCCTTACAACATTGTGCTTTTCTTAAAATTGCTGGTAGACTTGGGTATCATTACAAAGTGTGAAATCAGCAAAGATCTGGACTATGCAATGCAAGGGACAGAAACACTGGCTTTTTTCCACTGTTGTCTCAATCCCATTATCTATTTCTTTATGGGGGAAAAATTCAAGAAGTATGTGAAGTTGCTCTTTAAGAGCTGGGCGGTACCTAGAATGTTTTTTAAACGCTGTGGACTTCTCACCACTTATCACACCGAATCAACCAGTTCATTCCACACACAGTCTACTGGGGATCAAGACGCTCTGTAAAGATACTGCAGTGTCTACCACAGTTACAAGAAAAACTGACAGACATCACAACATTAAAAAGTGTCTCATTTAAGCTGAACAGATGTGCATTTAAAAATAAGCCAGCACCTTAAAATAAATGTACCATAAGCTTTCAGTCCTGCCTCTGGATTTTTTTGAATGTAATGAGAAAAAAAGAGAAAATGTTTGAGAAGTGAAACCTAGGCTAGGCTTTTGGAAATGTAAAATTAATTTTATATTACAGATCAGTGCCAACACCACCTGCATTTACAGTGCTATGCTGTGCCTTTTGTTCTTCATCAGCACCAACAGCGAGCCCCACTGGGGGGCGGGGAAGAGGAAGGGGGGCGGAGATCAACAGTCATCACAAAATGCTTTGGAAATCTTAGCGTATTCCAGTTATCGGCATAGGGTTTGTTAAATCAGAGTCCTAGTGTATAATAATTGTCTGTTTAGCATGCTTTCTCGTTGAATATTTCCTAGATAATGTGTCTAAGAAAACTGAAACAAGATATATTTAAAATCTTGTTGTTCACCAAGATCTAAATTGTACAGTATGTTATACCACATATGTAATACCACATATGTATGCTTTTTTATACAAGTCTTCACACATATATAGACATTTTGAATGAACCTGCCATCATGTTGTTACCTAGAATAGCAGTTTTACATAATAATTAACATGGACATTGTTAGAAATATTTTTAAATAAAAAATGAGGTTTTTTAAAAAAAACCAACCTACAATGCATCCTATGCACATCATTTAAAACATTTTGTTCCTAGTCACGTTTTTAAGTGAAATTACTTTACTTAAACACCCTTTTTAAAAAAACAAGACTAATAAGCCTTTGAAAAATGCCCCCTCACAAAATGACATTAAGCAACGAAAGTCTCCAGTTGGCAGTGGGAGAAGCTGCCAAAGCAGGAATCACTGCATTGGGGTGAGGGAGAAAAGAGGGCCCAGCCAGGGCCACCCCTCCTACCAACATCCCCCTGGATCCAGTACTGTGCAGGAGAGACCACTCCATTATGGGAGTACTAGGACCATGGGGATGCCTCTTCCTCTTCCCCTGGCCCCAGTGTGGCCGTGGCACAGCTAGTTGGCTGCTTCTGCTCCTAAGCAGGGACCTTTAGACATTCAGAGAACTTTCTCCACTTTTGACTGGGCTTTCTCTGCCCTGTGCTGTTTGCTCCAACCCTTCCTCTCCCTCACAGTCTCTTCCCCTCAGCGTGACTTAGCTAATCCCCTGCTAACTAAACCTAACCATTTAAAAAATAGTGCCACTATCCTGGCATTTGCTGCCATCACATGGGTCATTCTGCTGGCATCCCAGAATCCTTTTCCTACCCTCTCTTTTCTGCTCTCTTTAGATTATAAACTCTTTGGGGGCAGGGACCTTCCACTACTCTGCCTGCACAATGCCTAGTCCTCTGGAGCTGCCCTTAGGCACTACTGTAATAAACATAATAAAATGACACAGGATAAGTGACCTGGAAGACCAAGTGACATGTGCTGCAAGCTGCCTGTGGGAAGCAACAGCTGGGCAGTGCAGGGAGGGGCCACTGCTTTCCAGGAGGGGAGATTGAAGGTAAGGTGGGTCCTGTCTAGGGTGTGTATGTGACTCGAGCTGTTCAGGGGGCAGACGAACCTTTACATGTCCCCCCCCACTATCAAGCGATACAATTTGGGGGACAACGCCCATCCCTACTATCTACCCTCTCTCACAAGACAGACTGTCACAGGATTACCACCTGGAAAGGCCTTCTTCTGGTGTGGGGGTGGTCTTGCAGGCATCCCACCGTCAGTTTCCCCTCTCAGGACCCCTCAAGAATCCTTCTCCAGCTCCAACAGGAACTTGCAACAGGTTAATTTATTAATTTGGACAGCTCAGATCACCCCCCTTGGCTCCTCCAGCCATGCTGCGGCCATGCTGCGCCCCGCCCCCCCAGAGGGGCTCGGTCCAGGGGGAAGGGGCTGGGGGCGGGCTGGCGGCGGGCTGGCGGCGAGGGCTAGCTGGGGCTGGCAGCTCCCCCCGGCAGAGCAGCAGGCACAGCCTTCGGGGAGGCCAGAGGGTTCCTCATGGCAGAGGTGGGGGGAGAGCTGCATGGCTCCGGCCACATTCCGGGAACCAGCGGGCTGGAGCCGCTGGGGCCGGGGGTGCTCGACCCGGGGACCGGGACGGCACCCCAGGGCCCAAGCTGAGCCAGGCCGGAGCCGCCGGGGCCGGGGGGTGCTCGGCTGCCGCCACTCGTCCAGGGCCAGGACCGGGCCGGCGCGCACTCAGCCGGAGCTGCTGGGTCCGGGGCCGGAGCCGCCAGGGCCGGAACCGGGCCGGCGCACTCGGCCGGAGCCGCTGGGGCCAGGGCCTGCGTCCCGGGGCCCGAGCTGGGCCCGTGCCGGCATGCTCGGCCAGAACTGGGGCCGGCGTCCTGGGGCCCGAGCCGGGCTGGAGCCGCTGGGGCCGGCGCGCTCAGCCGGGGCCAGCGCCCCAGGTCCCGGCTCGAGTCGGCGCTGCTGGGGCCGGCCGGGGCTGGAGTTGCTTGGCCGGGGCCGGAGGGAGCCGCTCGGCAAGGGCCGGACTGGGCCACGTCGCGCTTCCCCGGAGCCCTTCTCCTCGCGTTCCGCCCCCGCCCCAGCTTACCTGCCGCTGCCGGCCTGCCCCTGCTTGTTTTCAGACTTCCCACAAACATCTGATTCGCGGGAAGCAGGGGAAGGGGAGGAGCCCGGGGGTGGAGCGTTCAGGGGAGGAGAGGAGAGGGATGTGAGCTAGGGGAGCTGCGGGGCCCTTTTAGGCGGGGCCGGCCCTGCTCAGGTGCCGCTTTTGAAAAATGTGATGAGGGGAAGCAGCTGCTTCCCCTGCACCCCACTACCTACGCTACTACTCAAAGGATTCTGGCTCCACTGCCTTCTGTGACACCAGGCTCTTCATCAGACTCACTCGTCCTTATCCACCAGTGTGCAAAGTTCAAACAAGCCACTAATGCAAACTCTGTCCTTGGCCATAATAGAAGTCTCACATCTCTCCTGGGATCTTTCCCAGCTCCCTACCTTTGAGCAGGGCAGTGGCCTCTCTTGCTCCAGCGCTTTCTTCTCCCACTACCCAGGCTTCTGGCCTGTCTCTCTGTTCCCAAGGAGCAGCAGTGGGTGCCCCATGTCAGCAGTTCTCTATGCCCATTTCCTGTCTGACTCACCCATCTCTCCCCGCTCCAGGGCCCAGATGCCTGAGGCCTAATTGGAAGTCAGTTGACCTGTCATAGGCACTGGTCTCTTCCCCTTTAAAGGGCCAGTGACACCCTGTAGCACGGGGCCATTCAGTTAAATTCAGCAGCAACAGATTTTAAACTGATTAAAAGACTTAAAAAAAAACAACACTTCAGAATTAACCTGTGATACCATCAGATATCACTGAAACCAAGATTTTCACATAAAGATTAGAATATTATATGGGCAATGAGAATTTCCATATAGTATGTTACTGCGCATTAAATATAATGTTTTTCCTGAAGAAAGGCTATAGCCCTTCATGCTTCAGTGCATTAGCAAACCACTGACTACTGGGTTAAGAAGAAACCTCCACTATGAGCAAGTTAATTCATAAGTGCTCAGCTTTAAGTTTCTTGCACATTCTTCTGAAGCATCTCATGCTGGCTACTGTCAAAGACAGTATACTGAGCTAGAAGGACCATGGGTCTGATCCACTTGGGCAACTCCTATGTTCCTAAGCACATGCAAGACAACAATGATGTATTGGCTCCATGATATTAGCTCCACAGTAAATGCTGATACGCATACATTCATTTACCATTTTTGTAATAAGACTAGCCTGCAAGCAGGACTGCAAGATTGGTCCAGAGAGAATAATCCTAACTCTGCAACCCTTATAATCAGGTGAAAAAAGGATGAGCATGCTCTTTTGAAAGGTAAATATTCTGGGACTGATAATGGAATTTGTTTATTGCTGAGAAAAATCATGCACTTGTTACCCTTCATAGTAAAATAGTCATTAGTGAAATCAATGGACTATAAGCAGATGTCAATGGCTGGTAAAACTCAGTCGATGTGGGATTATTATTCATACAGGCTGAAGTTCCTCCATCACTGTGCAATCATCAAATCAAAAGGTTTTGTGCCCAGAGCTCCACCAGGGAATGAAATCCAGGCTCTCACCAGCTGTTCTTCCAGCCTATGGACAAAATAGGGGCAACAGTCCCTCTGCACACACTTTTCTGGAGAGTTTGGAACACTGGATCCACACATATGTGGAATCAACAAACCTTTCCCTAGGCCTGCACCAACCTGCCATTTCAACACTGACTTGAATAGAGCCTTTTCTTTCCAGAACTCAGAGTTAACCACTTCCATGGCAGTTTTATCTGACACCTCACACACTCACTCATTTGGGGCATGACAGGGTTTAGCTGGCACAGAGACAGCTTTGTGTGCAATCTCCCTGCTGGGGTGAATGTCAGCCACAGTAATTAGTGGACCACAGGTACCAATGAAGTTGACAACCACTGAACTGTTCAGTGTAAAACTGATCCTAGAGAAACCTACATATGTCAAAGCTGGGCACTGTCAGCTTTTCTTGAGGATGGCGGGAGAGTGGTGAGGAGGGAAGGGCACCACTGAATTTGAGCAGAGTAAATTATTATTCACTGCATCAGCTGGATCGGCAGCCAGAATTCTGTACAGCTGAGGGAGTGGCCTAGTGGATAGAGCACTGAATTGGAATTCAGGCAACAGGAGTTCTATTTCTGGCTCTGCCCTCCCATTGGCAAAATAGGGATGATGATGGTGACCTTCCTTGTAAAGCACTTGGCAATCTGCTGCTGAAAAGCACCGTATAAGAGCTAGGTATTAAGAACAGTTCCAAAAATAAAGCATGGCTTTAAATGTGTCTCTACCACTAAGAGCATGAATGAAGAATCACTTTAGCTACACAATAGTTTCCAAGAAGTTCATTCTTTTGTGTCCAGACCTACTGAACCACGAAGGACCATAGCAGACACTTGAGTGAGTCATTCTTAGACTGGTGTTTCCACATCTCAGTTCCACAGAACACCCATGTGGTGTTTTATGTAGTATTTAATCCTCTCTTCAGTTGACTTGAAGACCATGTGAAAAAGGTACAGAAAACTAAGTGCAGTGGTTTTAGAAACGGGGTTCTGGCACGGTTTTTCCAGAAGCTTGCGTCATTTCAGGCACTCTTTATACAGAAACCGAAGGAAAGTTACAACAATATAAATTTTATTCGGAACCACCAAATTACATTGTACTTGTCCCTTTTGATTTTGCGATGAAGCCCTTTAAGCATCCTAGCACGGGCTCCCTTATTCTCAGCCAGGGGAAATTCCAGCTTTGGGAGCCAAGGTTTCCATCCAATTCTTTGTCCTAGATCGCTCATTTTATACCCATATTCTTGTCTCTGTCCTGTCATCTGTTTAGCATGGCTGCCTCAGCAACATCAGTGCTCCTCTGTCACCAGCAGGAGACCCATAACTGTGACACGCCCCAACTCCAGGACAAACATATTCCTTTTCTACCAGGACTCCTAATTCTTACGTTTAGAGCAGCATCTCCCCCCTCCACCACCCAGTTTATTAGCTTGAGTTTAAATATACAGTTATTTGTTCAAGCCATTATTGCTATAAATTAAAAATTAGTTTTAAATGCTGTTGCCTAATGTTGAGAAAAGCACTTAAAATGCATAAAAGCACCTCAATGATTTAGTTAGGGAAAGACACGAAGGGTTGATTTTAAGCACAAGACTGGAAAGGAATGGTTGATATAAACATTATAAGATTGCAGGTGCAGAAAGTCTTGTCACCACATCATAGCCATAGTAATGCGGACAATCCTATTGTAACACAGCAAACAGTGAAAGCACATGCCACTGCCAGAAATGGAGGCAACCAAGAACACAACAGGGCATTGTTGATTCAGATCTGGACCCTGACTCCAAAGTGTGCTGATCAAGTCTCTTTCTATAACGCACCCGCACTGGTACCACAAATCTGAGCTTCCCTGAATTCGGAAGCCAAACTTTGTGGCTAGGGCCACTTTCTTGTTACATTTAAGACACTTTTTTTTAAAAGGTAGGTAAAAACCTGCCCCCTCCCATGGGTAAACCTACCTCCCACTAAAATCAGTGCTGAGTGTATTGTAACTGTATTGCCTGACTTTATAATGTATAAGTAAGCCAGGGCTGGGCTTGTTCCATGTATGTATATGGGGTAGAAATCATTTCATCCTCTGCAAAGTACTGAGCACCTGCCAATTCTTTTCTATGCATAAGTCAATTTTCACACCTGATAAGCTCTTTCGTACTATCTCCTTATCATGGTTTTGTTTCAACTAATCTCGAAGAATCTGCTTGTGATGTTTCAACAGGTGTTAACTTTTTGCTTCAGAGCAATAGAAAGGATGCAGTTTGTGTACAATAACCACACATTTCAGTTTTTCACATGATTTCAGGTGGCCCAACCTCCCCGCCCACACACACGCTCCCCAAAACTCCCAGGATACTGACATGTGCCAGTTTTTCATTTTATCAGAAATGACTGGGGGGTTTTGTTTGTTTGGTTGGTTGGTTGTTTTTTAAATAGAGAGCAAATTCTTCTCTTTGTAGCAATATATCTTAAATAGTTTGCAGTTGTTTACCAGGAACAGTCACTAGTGCAGCGAGTGCTTTCTGTCATTAGCAGGGAGGGACTGAAGTGAAGAGAAAAGCTGAATAAGTATAGACATTACCAAAGCTGCTTTTCTTGCTCAAAATGTATGTCAGTTACACCCGCTCAGCATTTCATGTTAAAGGTAGATAACTAAGTTACTGGAAGAAAACCCTATCCATGCTGTGAAATTCACACATGTTGCTGCTGAGTCAGAAGCCAGGCAGTCAACACCTGCAGACATTTATGGCTTGGCTACACTTGCAAGTTAGAGCACATTAAATCAGCCTCGGGTGCCATAACTCCTGAGGTGTCCACACTGGCAAGGCACGTAGAGCGCCCGGACTCTGCGGCTGGAGCACCCCTGGTAATCCACCTCCACAAGAAACATAGAGCTTGCTGCACCATGGCCGGACCGCCGTGGTACCAGTGTGGATGCCCTGATCTATTAATGTGCTCTGATCGGCCTCCAGGAAGTGTCCCATACTGCCTATTCTAGCCACTCTGGTCATCACTTTGAATTCTACTGCCCTGCCGTCAGGTGACCAACCATCAGACCCGACCTTTAAATTCTCTGGGAATTTTGAAAATCCCCTTCCTGTTTGCTCAGCCAGGAGTGGCGTGCTCTAAGCGCATCTTTCCAGGTGAACATGTCTCCACGCGCCAGGTGATCCCCAGTATGAAACAATGGTGAGGTGCAGGACCTCATCAGTGTTTGGGGGGAGGAAGCTGTCCAGTCCCAGCTGCACTCCAGCCGTAGGAATTACGATACCTATGGGCAGATATCAAGGGCCATGATAGAAAGGGGCCATGACCGGGACGCACAGCAGTGCAGGGTTAAAGTGAAGGAACTGCAGAATGCCTACCACAATGCGTGGGAGGCAAACCGCCGCTCCGATGCTGCCCCCACGACCTGCCAGTTCTACGAAGAGCTGGACGAGATATTTGGGGGCGACCCCACCTCCACTCCAAAGACCACTATGGACACTTCAGAGGCTGTGGCAGCCCAGAGTACAACAAGGCCGGAGGAGGAAAGCGAGAGTGAGGGTGCTGAGGAGGAGAGGAGCCCAGAGCCAGAGGATGGCCCGGCATCCATAGATGCATGCAGCCAGGAGCTGTTTTCAAGCCAGGAGGAAGGTAGCCAGTCGCAGCGGACAGAACAAACAGCAGAGGAGGTGCCCGGTAAGCAGCTTTTATTTTGAGAAGGGAGTTGCTGGGTGCGGCCTATTGGGGTGAGGAGGGTTGCAGAAAGAAGGGTTAGGGCTGCATGCATGCCTAGATGTGGAATAGGGCATTGATGTGCTCTCTCACATCGCAGTAATCGGCCTCGGCAATCTCATTGAAGGTCGCATGCAGAAGTCGGGCAATCCGCTTGCACAGGTTACTTAGCAGAGCTACCGTGCTCCTTGTCCCAGTAAGGCTAACATATCCGCGCCACTGTGCCATGAGGCGCGGGGGGACCATTGCCCAAAACACAGGACCCCAGAAGACAGTATGGCCCTGGAACAATCAGTCCCTCCCACCCCTGTGGTTACTCACCATTTCGGGGCTCTTGTGGGTTATGTGCGCTTGCCTTGGGACAGGCAGCGTCTGCTGTTGTGTGCACTGTGCTTGTATTTAAGTTCAGCCAAATCATTCCTCTGTCTAGTGTTAACAATGCTGCCTCTGTTAAATGTTGGATTTTGGCTTTACAGATGAAACCTTGAGATCCCAGCCATCCTTGTTATCAACAGCCGAAAGGCTGAAAAGAATCAGGAAGCGGCTGCAAAGAAGCAAGGAAGACCTTCTGCATGAAGTCAAGCAGCAGTCCCCTTTACTGGAAATCAAAAACTACAGGAGTGGTGGGAGACCGAAAGGAGGGTCTGCCAGGAGAATGTGGATCGCCAGCAACAAACCACAGAGCGGCTCCTAAGCATTATGGAGCACCAAGCGAACTCGATGCAAGCCCTTGTAGCACTGCAGATGGAGCAGATCCGCACCTGCCCACCCCTGGAGTCCTTGTCCCAAAACTCTTTCCCTTGCGCCCTCATGTCACCGCCAACCCAGTTTCCCCAACATCTGGTTTCTTATCACCACCAGCTGCCTCCAACACCTTTAGCTTTACCGCCCACCCCTGCAAACTACAACCCTCACCCACTGCACTCAACCCCCATCACCATGCATTTTAGCCAGCCTGCAGTGCAGCACTCATTGCATGGCACTCCAGACAGAAAGGCTGAATATAATAACAGGACATACGCAAATCTGTGATTGTTCCATTCCCCACCCCACCCCCTTCCCTCCTCCCACACAGCACAGACAAGCAACAGGCACTGCTAATCAGTGCATCATACGTAGCCAACACAGATGCCTACAACATTGGAACCACTGCACTTCACGCCCATGCAGGGCACCAAACATTACTGGTGGCTTTCAGCATCGAATCGCTCCCTCAAGGCATCCCTAAATCCTTACAGCCCTGCGCTGTGCCCCGTTAATAGCCCTGCTCTCTGGCTGTTGAAATTCAGCCTCCAGGAATTGAACCTCAGCAGTCCATGCCTGAGTGAAGTTTTCACCCTTTCCTTCACAAATGTTATGGAGGGTACAGCACGTGGCTATAACCGTAGGGATGTTGTTATCGGCCAGGTCCAGCTTCCCATACAGACAGCGCCAGCGGCCCTTTAAACGGTCAAAAGCGCACTCCACAGTCATTCTGCACCGGCTCAGCCTGTTGTTGAATCGCTCCTTGCTGCTGTCAAGGTTCCCTGTGTAGGGCTTCATGAGCCACGGCATTAAAGGGTAAGGGGGGTCTCCAAGGGTCACAATGGACATTTCAGCTTCCCCTACTGTGATCTTCTGGTCTGAGAAGAAAGTCCTAGCTTGCAGCTTCCTGATGCTGTTTCCGATGGCTGGTTTAACTCCTGGCACTCTACATTTGCAAGTGTAGCCATAGCCTTATAAAAGTATGTCACTCTCCTAGGGAGCAATGCTTGACCCTCAAAATATCTCCACAGAAATGTCCTGGGGGGTTTTGTTTGTTTTTTTGTTTCATTTTGAATATATGCTGAGTCACCTTAAGCAAACACTGTGGAACCAACAAAGCAGAACTGGCTAGCTGAGCCTTTAGAGCAGAGGTTGGTAAACTACGACCCGTGAGCCGGATCCAGCCCGCCAGGGCTTTGGAGCCAGCCTGCGGATTGCCACCCATGGCACCGTGGGCCCTGCACTGCTCCCGGAAGCAGCTGGCACCACGTCCCTGTGGCCCTTGGGGGGAGGAAGGGGACAGAGGGCTCTGTGTGCTGCCCTTGCCTGTGGGTACCTCCCCCTCAGCTCCCATTGGCTGGGAACTGTGCCAATGGAGCTTCGGGGGAGGTACCCACAGGTGAGGGCAGCGTGCAGAGAACTCTGCCCCTCCCTCCCCCAGAGGCCGCAGGGACATGGTGCCGGCCACTTCTGGGAGTGGCGCGGGGCCAGGGCAGGCAGGCAGGGAGCCTGCCCTGGCCCCAGTGCGCGCTGCTGCCACCCTGGAGCTGCTCCAGGTCAGTGGTGCTGGGTTGGAGCCCGCACCCCGAACTCCTCCCGCACTCCAACCCCCTGCCCCGAGCCCCCTCCCACACCCCGCACTCCCTCCCACACCCCAACCCCCTGCCCCAGCCCTACATTCATGGCCCTGCATGCAATTTCCCCACCCAGATGTGGCCCTCAGGCCAAAAAGTTTGCCCACCCCTGCTTTAGAGAGACCTAGCCAAGATAAAACCAGAGGTGGACACGTGTGCTTAGTCCTTTGAGTATGCTTGTGGCCAAGTTTAAGCGTACGGCTGATAAACGTAACCTGCATACAAAGAAGAGTGGTTATTTTGCTACTAAAGCACCTGGGGAAGGAGCATGAGTATTGGGCAGAGGGGATAACTTTTTCTAATGCTTATGATCCATGTACTCACTGAAAGCAAATAGGGACTTAACACCACAGAGGGAGTACAGGGAAAGAAGAAACAAGGATGACAGACTGAAAGGAACAAGGATAATGAACTCTGTAGTCTCCTATAAGCATGACTGCTGGCACCCCAACGCTTAGCAAGAATTGCTTCATGTTCTGCAGCTTCCCTATCAGTGCAATCTCCCTTTCTGCATTTCTCAGAATAGAACAATCTTAGGGTAAAACAAAAAACACAATGATATGGCAAGAAATCCTCTCAACACTACAAGCAGAAGATAACATGTTTTAGAAGGGGGGGGGGGAGATAAGGTAAGGGATTGATTGATTACATCCTTCTCTAGCAGCATTCCACAACTTATCAGTAGTGCGTTCTCTCTACAAGGCATCAGCCACTGGCCCTTAACCCTTTTTACTCAGAGTTAAAGCTGGTTGAAAAATCTGACAGAACAGTTTTCTGTAGGAAAACACAGTTTCATCAGAATCAAAGCATGTTGCAGGAACATGCCAATTTTGGCCAAATGGGAGAAAGGTTAAAGAATCATTGCTAATTTCCTCTTTTGATAATGTCAAAACATTTAACTTGGCTATTGTTTTGATTCATTTTGTATCAATGTTATAATATTACATATTTCAATATATAATCAAATGTTAAATAAAATGTTGTGACATCATGAAAACCAAATGTTTTGATGTTTCCCAGAATAATTGTTTTGGAGTTTCTGTTCTGCAGGAAATTTTGACTTTGTTCCAATTTTGAACAAAACAAATTTCAAGCATTGGAATTTCCTGCGGAATGGAAATTCCATTTTCTTACCAGCTCTACCCACAGTATGTTTACTATCATAGAATCATAGACGATTAGGGTTGGAAGGGACCTCAGGAGGTCATCTAGTCCAATCCCCTACTCAAAGCAGGACCAACCCCAACTAAATCATCCCAGCCAGGGCTTTGTCAAGCTGGGCCTTAAAAACCTCTGAGGATGGAGATTCCACCACGTCCCTAGGTAACCCATTCCAGTGCTTCACCACCCTCCTAGTGAAATAGTGTTTCCTAATATCCAACCCAGACCTCCCGCACTGCAGCTTGAGACCACTGCTTCTTGTTTTGTCATCTGTCTCCACTGAGAACAGCCGAGCTCCATCCTCTTTGGAACCCCCCTTCAGGTAGTTGAAGGCTGCTCTCAAATCCCCCCTCATTCTTCTTTTCCGCAGACTAAATAAGCCCAGTTCCCCCAGCCCCCTAATTATTTTCGTTTCCCTCTGCTGGACTCTCTCCAATTTGTCCACATCCTTTCTGTGGTGGGGGACCCAAAACTGGATGCAATCTCTCAATAATGTTTACTAATGTTCATTCCAGGCTGTTTTGAGGGAAGATCAAAGAATAAAAATAGGCAAAGTGGGCAGTGCTGATGGCCTGAGGACCACATAAGTTGGATATGTTCTCAAAACTGATAGCTCTCTTCTCTTCTACGGGGGCGGGGGAGGGATCACAAGTGAAACCCCTTCATTTAGGAAGGAGGGGAGCTGGAAACTTAGGGGGAAAAGATGCCAGGTTGGGGACTGAGGACAGTACTATGGCTAGAGGATTTTAGAGTTGCCAATTGCACATTAAATTCACTTTTAAAAATATGTAAAGAACATTAAAAAACCCAGTAGGTCTGACCCTAGAGGAATGGTTAAAAAAACAAAATTTTGGGAGGTTATGCAAAAATTAATGTTCCAATTATGTACCCAGCAAAACAGACAGAAAACAAATACTTAGCTATTTGGGTACCAATTATTTAATACTCAAACAAAACACATTCACCTGGGGGGAAAAAAAGAACACCTGTCCAATTTTTTTAATATTAACATTTGGTAGAAATGCCTGATTTGATAAGGGTTTTACTCATTTTAGTTAAAATCAGCAGAAATAACATATCCGGGGTAGCACAGAGGCTCACTCAGCAATATGGTAAACCCTGTTAAACAGAGATGTCTGATGTATGTTAATGTAAAATGTTTCCACAAACCAAAGCTCGCTGTTACAGTGATTATCATTTTGTCTCTGATATTTACATGGCAATGATTTGTGAGCCTGTTAAAACTTTTAAATAAACACATTTTAAAAAACATTTTTTCTTTTCTTTTCTTTTGTTAACAGAAATTATATTTTCATCGTTGCTATTCAATTTATACAGCGGTGGAATAATTTTACTGCATAAAACAATGAATGCATTAGCAGTCAGTTATATCTGCCTGCAACAATACAACAGCAGTTAGATGACTCATAGGATAAAAAAATTCTTTCAGACACATCTCTTTTCAACTGATAGATTTTCGCGTGGGAGAGCTGAAGAACCAGCAGAGTCCCAGAGAGCATATTTAGGATTGTTACGTTTTACCAAAAGCCACCCACTGTGTTTTTGTTCAGAAGAATGTGAATTAACTTTGTTTGCTACTGCTCTGAAAAGTGTCCGCTTTGAAGATTATTTAAAAAATGTCCAGGAAATTTAAGTGATCTAAACCTCAAATTAACTTACATAAAAGATTAAAACATTAGATGGCTTGGCATTTAAGAGGTGATTTTGTTAGAGCCTTATAAAACAAACCACAATGTAAAATGTCAACAATCCCCATGTGATATTTCATTATTTACTGCATCAGCAATCTGATGCAGAATTTATTTTCCTGATATGAAATTTCTATTGCAGGAATGTCTTTGCACACATACAGTGAAACCACAAACAATATTATAAACAGGATTTTGATAATCTTATTGTAAACCATTTTAAAATAAAATTATTGGTTTTGTCCATATTTGTACAGTAGCCCAACACTATGACTAAACATGGACTAGATTTCCAGTTAGGTATGTGAAAATATCTGCCGGATGTATGTACCTGAATGTCTGTTGGGTGTGTGTGATTTATACATGGGTATCAGATATCTGTGCACATACATTAAGTGCACAGAGATTTGCATGTGTATATCTGAAAATCTGGTCTAGCAAAATCAGAGACAAAGTTCAGTGTAACTAATGGAAAAGAAGGTTAAAAAAACAAAATCAAATGAGCAACAGACTCTAGTCAGTAAAGAGGAGATAAGCGGGGCATATCAGCTGAAGGGAATCAATGCATCAGACATGGACATTTCAGTACTCCACTAGGGACCCTCTAATTTTTGTCTATGTTAGTACTTTTTACCTGCTTCTGTTACAATAGGTAACAGAAGAGGGTGAAGCTAAAGCAGCGCTGCAATTTAACTGCAAGTACAGACAGGACTAAGCAACATTTAGGATCTGCTGCACCCTCAAAAAAAGGAGAAAAGCTGAAATGAAAGCAGAAAACATTTAAAAAAAAATTAAGATGTGGCACTAACAAGCCCAGTGCCAGTCACTACCTTGACCGCACTGCTTCTGTGCTGTGCAAATCTTTCCTCAGCCATCATCTGTTGTGTTTTGCTTGTAACCTCTTTAGGGCAAGAACTGTATCTTCCTACATGTCTGTACAGTGCCCAGCACAATTTGGGTTCTACTATAACACAAATAATAGCCATGACTCCAAATATGCAGGGAGCACAGTTGGGAGCAGGAAGGTGCCATTTTTACACAGTCACTCTCTAGAGTGGAGCTGCACTTTGAGAAAAAGATTGCAGCACATTCACTTACATTCTTTTTACAGTCCTGGTCTAAAGTTCCTTTAAAAGGGCAAAAACTGTGTGCTCAGGGCTAGACTATTTCATCACTACTTAGGAACATAGGACGCTGCCATGCCAAGTCAGACCTGTGATTGTCATGAGTAGCACCAGATGCTTCAGAAGAAAGTGCAAGCAACTTCATCCTGGAGTATTACCAGTAGGGTGACCAGAGATCCCAATAATATTGGGACCATCCTGCTATTAGGGGTTTTGTCTTATATAAGCAACTATTACCCCCCCCCCCCCAATCCCGATTATTCACACTTGCTATCTGGTCACCCTAACTATAAGAGCATTCCCATTGAGGAAGTTTCTTCCTAACACCCCCCTCCCATCAGTTAATTGTTGGCTTGTGCACTGAAGCATGAAGGTCCATAACTGTTTTATCCTATCTAATGTAACTGTGGATGTTTTTAACATAAATATCTAATCCTCTTACCCCTACTTGCATGCTGTACTGCTCAACGTCTGACATTTGTAATCAGCAGGGGGTTTTGCCAATTTGCATGAACACACTAAACAGGTAATGGGGAAGAACTGAGTACTTACTAAGAACCTCAGGGTTCTCTCCCTTTGAATCAGGTCAGTGTCATTTTCACTGTGAAATCTCAAAAGCCACCAACACAGAAATGAGTGAAAGCCAAAATGCACGGGGTGACTCAGCCCTCGGTTTTTAGAGAAATATTCAGGTTTTAAAACACTTGAGTACTGTACTCTATTCCTGAACAGGCCAGCTAGGGCTTTGCAAACTCAGTCCTGGCAATTGAACTCCTCACAGCTGAATCAGCAATGAAAGCTGAGTATCTTCCGCTGAATGATAGGTGAGAGCACTGAAAAACCCACTGAAGCTGGTGAGAGCACAGAGGCAGTACAGGATTTACCATGGCGCCGGGCCCATGCTCCAAAGGGGACCCGGCCTGGCCCGCTCTTCTCCACCCCACGCTCTCTCCTGAGGGGGCAGAAGCTTGGTGCTGCTGGCTCCTGGGGCTCCTGCTGCAGCAGGGCAGGCTCCGCCAGCAGCCCAAGCGCCTCCCCCGCCTCTTCCCCCAGCGTGCTGCGTTCCCGCCCCTCCCCCTCTCCCTCCCACCAATCAGCTGTTCGCCCACACAAGGGAGGGGGAGGAGAGGAGCCATTGCTCGGGGGAGGAGATGGAGAAGAGGCGGGGGCGGGGCCTTGGGAAAGAGGGGGCGGGGCATACCTCCTCCAGCCCCCTGCCATGAGCCGCTCAGGGCAGGGGGCTGGGACCACCCCCACGACCCCAGCCCGCACCCTCAGCCCTCTGCCTGACTCCTGCACACCCCTCACACATCCCCAGCCCCCTGCCCTGACTCCTGCACCCCCCACACATACCCAGTCCTCCCACCCCATGCTCTAATTCCTGCAACCTCTAGCCCCCTACCTTGACTCCTGCACCCCCCCACACACCCATGACCCCAGCCCTGACTCCTGCACCCCCCACACATACCCAGGCCCCCCACACTCCATGCCCCGATTCCTGCACCCCATCACAGATCCACAGACCCCAGTCCTGACTCCTGCACCCCCCCATCTCCACCCCCACTCTGAGCACCAAAAGGGAGCTCCTGCACCCTCCCCCCCACATTCCAACCTGCACCCCTTGCACCAAATGGGACCTGCCCCAGGTAAGCACTCCACACCCCAACCATCTGCCCCAACCCTGAGCCCCCCTCCCTTACCCTAGCTCCTGGCCAGACCCTGCACCCCAACTCCCTCCCAGACCCTGCACCCCCAGCCCTGTGCTCAGTGCACCCCCACCCTCAGCTCAGTGCAGAGAGAGACGAAGAGAATGGGCTAGAACATGGAGAAGGTAGGTACCCGCTCTATGTGGGCAGGGGCGGGGGGGATCCAGTTTACCTCCTCCCCAGCCCTGCTGCGCTTGCAGTTTACTCCCGACCCCTCCCTTGCTCCAGGGACCAATCCTAGCTCCTGCCCTGCTGTGCTTTTGCCCCTGGCCCCTGCCCAGGGCCGCCCGGGGTAGGGGGGGGCAAGTGGGGCAATTTGCCCCAGGCCCCGGGCCCCACAGGGGCCCCCACAAATATGTCGGAGGCTCCCCTGCCTCCATCTTCCCCCACCCCCCAGCGTCTCAGCTGGTAAGGGGGCGGGGCTGCAAGCTGAAGCCAAGCGGCGGGAACTCAGGCCCCGCTGGAGACACTACGCCGCTGCAGCGCTGTCCAGGGCCACTCCTGGATGCAGCGCGCTAAGGCTCTGGGAGGGGGGGTAAGCGGCATGGTAAGGGGCTGGGGCAGGCACCCCCTGACCTCATCCTCCCCACAGCCCTGACCCCCAGCTCTGAGCCCAGCCCCTCTGAGCCAGACCCCCCCTGAAACCATCCCCCCCACAGCCCTGACCCCCAGTTCCGAGCCCAGCCACTCTGAGCCGGACACCCCCCGACCCCATTCCCCCACAGCCCTGACCCCCAGCTCCGAGCCCAGCGCCTCTGGGCCGGACACCCCCAACCCCATCCTCCCCACCGCCCTGACCCCCAGTTCCGAGCCAGTCCCTCTGAGCCGGGAACCCCCGACCTAGAGCCCAGCTCCCCACCCAGCCCTGGGCAACAGCAGCACCACCCCCAGGCAACGACAGCCCATTGGCACCAACCATCACCATCACCCAGCAACAGCCCATTATGTAATTGCAAACGTATATATACCATTAAAGCATTTAATGTTTTTAAATAATGTATTTAGTGTATTTTCAAATTATTACAAATTAATTTTTGAATGTATTTCACTAGTTATTTTTTACATTTCCAAATACGTTACTATAGTATTGCAACTTTTTTTTATGGAAGGGGCCCCCGAAATTGCTTTGCTCCAGGCCCCCTGAATTCTCTGGGTGGCCCTGCCCCTGCCTCGCTCCAGCTGGGGACCAATCCTCCCCCTCCCCCGTGCCCCGCTGTCAGGGTGGATAAAAATCAATGACTTTTTTTAAAAAAATCAAAAAATCGGATTTTTTTATTTAAATCAGATTTTGGAGGAAAAAACCTATCTTAAGATAGTTTTAATTAAGATATATTATGTCTCATCATGGAATAGGGATTATAAATTCCAATTCTATAGTATGAGACAATATATTCATGTAATGTTTAAGAAAAGTTTTGTAAATGAGTTCTAATAGTTCATGGATTAGGGACCCAATCTTATTGGGTTCCACAGGCTTCGTAGATTATTTAGATTAATCTTTCTATCTACCCAATGGGACTCAGTGCTCAGTCTAGAAGATACCATCAGAGATGCTGAGTTTTGCAGTTCTCAAACTCTGGATTTCTGTCTCCAGAGGTAACATGCTTGTTAACAGCAAACATGTTTTAAATAAATAAATAATCCTTAGAGGTGAGAAATAACAGACCTCAACTCTACTGTCCCTCTGCAAATTTGTGTACACAGAGTCAATCCCTTACCTCTCTTTAAAAGTCAAAAAGTTCAATGAATAGAAGATTGTTGGGGGCGGAACAGATCTGGACAAGCAGAAGAAGCCTGGAGATAAATGTGAGAAGCGGGGGACATATACTTTTTGTTAAAATATTATGTTTGCTGTTGAAGAAAAAAATCCAGAATACTTAACGTTGTTGTTTTAGTTAAATAAAACAATTTAAATATCTATCTGGTGATGTTCTCCTCCTAATACAGCATGGCAAGAAAATCCTCCAAATATTAATGATTAACCTGTTGAATTGGAGATAGTTCACCTCCCAGTGACTTCATAAATATCTGCATCCATTACCTTTGGTAAATGAAATAAGCAAACTATCATTCATTTTCTGATATAGCTGTAAAGCTAATCTGAAAAGTTTTCAAAATAAATCACTGTTTAAAAATGTATAGTGTGTACCTTCTAAAAATGAAACCTAGATCTATCTCTGAGTTGTGAATATGTATTGAAGTTATAACAACCAACAAGAATGCACTTTTATGTAGAAAATCATGACTAAATCGAGTCTTCCTGACTAGTGATTTAAATCATGATTTAAAGCAAATCCACCCTGTCTGCTGTGCTCTTGCCCCTGACCCCTTCATTCCCCAGGGAGGCCCACAAATATGTTTGGCATCGGGCCCACAAAAAGTTAATTCGGCCCTGCACAGAGCGCCCACTGACTTCACCTAGAATTGTGAGTGCTTAGTATCTTTGAAAAACAAGCCATTTTTCCCCTTCTAAGCATGCATGAGAGAACCACAGAAAATGCCAGTCAGCCCTCAAGGCTGAAGTCTGGCTTTCTTAGGGTTTAGTACTATTGCTCTTATCAATGGAGTATCTAGGTACTGAAGTCCTCTATCCAAACAGATACATGTGCAAGCAACCGCACACTCTTCTGTCACTGTGTCAGAACCCAACTTGGAATTACTGGAGAGAACAGTTCAGGCTCCACACCCGTTCAGTCTGTCTCCTCTCTAGCAAGACAACCAGTGATTCACCAGTTGTGGTTCTGATTTCTGATTAAGATACCCGCTGACTGGGTATTGGAGTGAGACCAACTCATTTTGGTACAAGGCATCAGCCAGTCTAACTAATTTTTGAGCACCTAAAACCATGAAAGGCACATTCCCTGCACCAGAATTTACAGTCCGGGTAAGCCAAGACCCAAGAGAAGTAGGATTATTACAGAGATAAGGTTCTCATGTCCACGCACACATGCAGCTTATGTACATTTTTAGTTTTGAATAAATTTCCCCATCCCACATCCAGCCCACAGCCCTGAACTGTTCACCCCTAGCCCACTCCTCTTCTCTTAAGAGTCTTAGCCTGAATTCCCCCTTTCTGACCATGAAAATGTTATCAGAAGCAGCAGTCAAACAGCATGCACCCTTGACCTTTCACTTGTGTTCAGGGCCACCCCCAGGGAGTTGAGTAGAAGAAACTGGTTAAAAGATAGGAAACAAAGGGTAGGTATAAACACTTACACTCCAAGTATGAGACTAGAGCCAACAGGTGGATGCAGGCAGATGGCAATGTCCGCAGCACAGGCTCATTTGTAAAATTACAGCAACTAATCTTTTGGAGAATCACCCATCATCGGCTTATGCCCGTGCACTTGAATTACTGACAGCTTCAAACCAAGTTTACCTCTTTTTCTACCTTTGATTCCACAAAATTTCCCATGACATAGTGTTTGGGTTTTATACTCTTTTCAGCACAAGGATAAAGAAGGTGGCATAAAAGGTAAGACAGTGCAACATGCCTGTCTATTAATAGTAGAGTTAGGAGCGCATGAAGTGAAACCAGATATTATAGAGAAAACAGAAACATGGTGGAATAGTAGTCATGACTAGAGTACAGATAGTGAAGGGTATGTGCTGTTTAGAAAAGACAGAAATAAAGGTAAAGGTGGTGGAGTAGCACTGGATATTAATGATGAGGTAGACCATAAAGAAATTAGAAGTGATGGAATGGATCAGACAGAGTCTGCTTGGGCCAAAATCACTTTGGGGAAGAAAGCTACTAGAGGTTCCCCTGGGCTAGTGCTAAGGGATGCTACAGACCCCCAGGATCTGATTTGGATATGGATAGAGACCTCTTTAGTATTTTTAAGGAAATAAATACTACTGGGAATTGTGTGATTATTGGAGACTTTAACTTCCCAGATATAGACTGGAGGATAAGTGCTAGTAATAATAATAGGGCTCAAATTTTCCTGGATCCGATAGCTGATGGATTCCTTCACCAAGTAGTTGCTGAACCAACAAGAGGGGATGCCATTTTAGATTTGGTTTTGGTGAGTAGTGAGGACCTCATAGAAGAAATGGTTGTAGGAGACACCTTGGTTCGAGCGATCATGAGCTAATTCAGTTTAAACTAAATGGAAGGATAAACAAAAATAAGTCTGCAACTAGGGTCCTTGATTTCAAAAGGGCAAACTAAGGGAATTAGTTAGGAACGTGGACTGGACTGACGAACTCAAGGATCTGAATGTGGAGTAGGCTTGGAATTACTTTAAGTCAAAGTTGCAGAAAATATCTGAAGCCTGCATCCCAAGCAAGGGGGAAAATGTGTAGAGAAGGGTTGCAGACCAACCTGGATGAGCAGACATCTCAAACAGGTTATTAAGAGAAAGCAGAAAGCCTACAAGGAATGGAAGAGGGGATGGATCAGCAAGGAAAGCTACCTCTTGGAGGACATAAAGTGGGAAATGCTAAAAGCCAAGCAGAGTTGGAACTTGCAAAGGGAATTAAAACCAATAGTAAAAGGTTCTATAGCCATATAAATAAAAAGAAAACACGGAAAGAAGTGGGACCTCTAGCCACTGAGGATGGGGTGAAGATTAAAGATAATCTATGCACATCCCAACATCTAAACAAATACTTTGCCTCAGTTTTTAATAAGGCTAATGAAGAGTTAGAGGTAGTGGCAGGATGGCTAATGGGAATGAGGATCTGGAGGTAGAAATTACCACATCTGAGGTGGAAATTAAACTCAAACAATTTAATGGGACTAAATCAGGGGGCCCAGATAATCTCCATCCAAGAATATTAAAGGAACTTGCACATGAAATTGCAAACTCAGTAGCAAGGATTTTTAATTAATCTGTAAATTTGGAGCTAGTACCTTCTGACTGGAGAATTGCTAATATAATTCCTATTTTTAAGAAAGGGGGAAAAAGTGATCCAAGAAAGTACAGGCCTGTAAGTTTGACCTCAATTGTATGCAAGGTCTTGGAACAAATTTTGAAAGAGAAAGTAATTGAGAACATAAGAACGGCCGTACTGGGTCAGACCAAAGGTCCATCTAGCCCAGTATCCTGTCTAGCAACAGTGGCCAATGCCAGGTGCCCCAGAGGGAGTGAACCTAACAGGTAATGATCAAGTGATCTCTCTCCTGCCATCCATCTCCACCCTCTGACAAACAAAGGCTAGGGACACCATTCCTTACCCATTCTGGCTAATAGCCATTAATGGACTTAACCTCCATGAATTTATCCAGTTCTCTTTTAAACGCTGTTATAGTCCTAACCTTCACAACCTCCTCAGGCAAGGAGTTCCACAAATTGACTGTGCGCTATGTGAAGAAGAACTTCCTTTTATTTGTTTTAAACCTGCTGCCCATTAATTTCATTTGGTGGCCCCTAGTTCTTGTATTATGAGAATAAGTAAATAACTTTTCCTTATCTACTTTCTCCACATCACTCATGATTTTATATACCTCTATCATATCCCCCCTTAGTCTCCTCTTTTCCAAGCGGAAACATCCTAACCTCTTTAATCTCTCCTCATATGGGACCCGTTCCAAACCCCTAATCATTTTAGTTGCCCTTTTCTGAACCTTTTCTAGTGCCAGTATATCTTTTTTGAGATGAGGAGACTACATCTGTACACAGTATTCAAGATGTGGGCATACCATCGATTTATATAAGGGCAATAATATATTCTCCGACTTATTCTCTATCACCTTTTTAATGATTCCTAACATCCTGTTTGCTTTTTTGACTGCCTCTGCACACTGTGTGGACGTTTTCAGAGAACTATCCACAATGACTCCAAGATCTTTTTCCTGATTCGTTGTAGCTAAATTAGCCCCCATCATATTATATGTATAGTTGGGGTTATTTTTTCCAATGTGCATTACTTTACATTTATCCACATTAAATTTCATTTGCCATTTTGTTGTCCAATCACTTAGTTTTGTGAGATCTTTTTGAAGTTCTTCACAGTCTGCTTTGGTCTTAACTATCTTGATCAGTTTAGTATCGTCTGCAAACTTTGCCACCTCACTTTTTACCCCTTTCTCCAGATCATTTATAAATAAGTTGAATAGGATTGGTCCTAGGACTGACCCTTGGGGAACACCACATAGGACATAGAGGTGAACAGTAATTGGGATAAAATACAACATGGTTTTACAAAAAGTAGATCATGTCAGACCAACCTGATCTCCTTCTTTGAGAAGATAACTGATTTTTTTAGACAAAGGAAATGCAGCAGATCTAATCTACCTGGATTTCAGTAAAGCAATTGACACAGTTCCACATGGGAAATTATTAGTTACATTGGAGAAGATGGGGATTAATATGAGAATTGAAAGTTGGGTAAGGAACTGGTTAAAGGGGAGACTACAACAGGTCATACTGAAAGGTGAACTATCAGACTGGAGGGAGTTTACTAGTGGAGTTCCTCGGGGATCGGTTTTGGGACCAATCTCATTTAACATTTTTATTACTAACCTTGACATAAAAAGTGGTTGTGTGCTAATAAAATTTGCAGATGACACGAAGTCGGGAAGTATTGCAGGATGGTGGAGGACCAGAATATCATACAAGATGTTCTGGACAACCTTGTAAACTAGAGTAATAGAAATGGGATGAAATGTAGTAGTGCAAAGTGCAAGGTCATGCATTTAGGGACTAACAAGAATTTTTGCTTTAAACTGGGGATGTATCAGTTGGAAGTGACAAAGGAGGAGAAAGACCTGGGTTTGTCAGTTGATCACAGGATGACTATACATCTCCAATGTGACGCGGCTGTGAAAAAAAGCTGATGCCATCCTAGGATGCATCGGGGAAGGTATTTCCAGTAGAGATAGGGAAGTGTTAATACTGTTATATACTCCTGGGGGAATTCTGCACCCAAAATTAAAAATTCTGTGCCAAAAAATTAAAAATTCTGCACACAATATTTAAAATTCTGCAAAATTTTGTATATTTTATTTGTCAAAATAATACAGTTTATTTCAAAATATCTGTCAGCAAGTATGTCAGTAACAATACTGTAGAACCAATGTGAATGAAATCGTTTTTAGTTATCCACTGTACCATTGTAACTTCTGTTCACCATTTCATTACACTTGCCATTTTGCCTACATTGTAACTTCTGTGCCATATTGTAATTCAAACCCCATTTTAAAATGCTTACTCCATTTTGTAAGGGCTTGCTGCAACCTTCATTTTTGCAAACCCTGCTGTAATTTTATTAGTCTAGTTAAGATGTGTAAATGAGGGATGTATGGGTATTCCAGCACCAGCCCGTCTTGATAAGATAAAGTTCAAATACCAAGGGCTGAAGAACTAGACAACAGCCCTAACTCAAGCAAGAAGCATCCACCTTAAAAAGAAACAACAAAAGAAAAATCAAAGCCAGGTCCCAGGCTGACAGTCACGCCTGCAATTAACGGGTGATCAAGCACCAAACCCAGAGGCGGCGTGACACAGCGAAACCTAGAGATTTTAAATCCAAACTAAACTCCTATAAAAAAGGAAGGGTGAGATGAGAGACTTTGGGTAACGTTCTGCTATCAACATCAAGGAGCATCGGTGCGCGCCCGACAGAGACCCGGCTCCTCCTCGTGCTCAGCTTTCCTGGCCAGTTAGCTGCCACGAGCTACAATCCCAAGCTGCGAACTCAAACTACACTCAGGACTGGTAACTATCCAGCAGCTGCAGAACATTTTGGGGTGTGTGTGTGTGTGTGTGTGTGTATAAGCATTGAGGTATTTGCTAATAGTTACAAATTAATAATAAATGTGGCATCTGTGCCTTAACCCCTAAAACGATCCTGTATGAGTTTGTGGGACAACAATACAGACAACAAAAAAAGATTCAGGAAATATTTTTTGACACATAGATTCCTTACTAGGCATATTAATACAGAACTTTATAATTCATTTAAACTACAATACAGAAACATATTTCCCACACCCCCAGAAGCATTGCAAAGGCTTGGGAGAGTCAGGGGTAATAGGAGGGGCTGAGGAGCCTGGGAGTGACCCTGGAGGGTTGTTGGATGTGGGTGGGAGAAGTATGGAACAATTTTTTTTGTGGGGAGAAGGATTGGGTTAGGGAGTTGGGAAACCTCCCCCATGCAGACCCTGGCTGACCCCTAGCTTTTCCCATTCAGTCAGGCACATATGCCCTGTCCCAATGTGGCCCTGCACCCCACTCAGCCGCCCGTCTCCATGTGTCCCTGCACCCTCACTCAGCCACCCGCTTCCCCCAGTCCCCATGTTCCCAGCACTCCCGCTCAGCCCCTGTCCCAGTCTGTCTCCCCCCCCACACTAGCCCTTCTGAACCTCAGCTTATGTGACCCACTGGCAGCCCCATGTGCCCTGCTCTGTCTCTCCCCACCCCTCCCCACCCATTATCCTTTTCCTCCTCACCTGGCCCTGCAGGCAGGGTGCTGTGAGGAAAGAAGCCTCTCCTCCTCTTTATCGGTGCTGGTTTCTCCAGCCATCTCTGTTCTGGTACCACAGCAGCTCCTGAGTAGTAAAAAAACATAATGGCAGAACCTCTCTGGCAGAATGTATTTTCTGTGGAGAAAAAAATTCTGCAGGGGACATGAATTCTGCTTGTGCACAGTGGCACAGGATTACCCCAGGAGTAATTATACAAGGCTCTGGTGAGATCTCATCTGGAATACTGAGTGCAATTTTGGTCTCCCATGACTAAGAAAGATTAATTCAAGCTGCAAAAGGTGCAGAGAAGAGTTACTAGGATGATCCCAGAAATGGAAACCTACCTTATGAGAGGAGACTCAAAGAGCTTGGCTTGCTTAGCCTAACCAAAAGACAGCTGAGGGGAGATAGGATTGCTCTCTATAAACACATCAAAAGGATAAATACCAGGGAGAGAGGACTTATTTAATGTGGATACAAGAACAAATGGATATAAACTGGCCATCAAAAAGTTTAGTTGAAATTAGATGATGGTTTCTGACCATCAGAGGAGTGAAGTTCTGGAATAGCCTTCCAAGGAGAATGGGGGAGGAGGAAGGGGCGGGCGCAAAACACCTAGCTGGCTTCAAGACTGAGCTTGATACGTGTATGGAGGGGATGGTATGATGAGACTGCCTACAATGGCATGTAGCTGATCTGCAACTGCTAGCAGCAAATATTGCCAATGGCCATTGATGAGACACTAGATAGGAAGGGCTCTGAGAATTATTTTCCAGGTGTCTGGCTGGTGGATCTTGCCCACATGTTCAGGGTCTAACTGATCGCCATATTTGGGGTTGGGAAGGAATTTCCCCTCAGGTCAGATTGGCAGAGACCCTGGGATTTTTTTGCCTTCCTTGGCAGCATGGGGCACGGGCCACTTTCAGGTTTAAACTAGTGTAAATGGTGGATTCTCTATAACTTGAAGTCTTTAAATCATGATTTGAGGACTTCAGTAACTCATACAGGGTATGTCTACACTACGAAATTACGTCGAATTTATAGAAGTCGATCTTTTAGAAATCGATTTTATACAGTCGATTGTGTGTGTCTCCACTTAAGACTATTAACTCAGTGGAGTGCGTCCACAGTACCGAGGCTAGCACCGACTTCCGGAGCATTGCACTGTGGGTAGCTATCCCACAGTTCCCGCAGTCTCCGCTGCCCATTGGAATTCTGGGTTGAGCTCCCAATGCCTGATGGGGCAAAAACATTGTCGCGGGTGGTTCTGGGTAAATATCATCAACCCCCCCCCCCATGAAAGCAACGGCAATAAATCGTTTCTCACCTTTTTTCCTGGGTTACCCATGCAGACGGCATACCACGGCAAGCATGGAGCCTGCTCAGCTCACCGTACATCTCCTGGGTGCTGCCAGACGTGGTACTGCATTGCTACACAGCAGCAGCTCATTGCCTTTTGGCAGCAGATGGTGCATTACGACTGGTAGCCGTCATCTCCTGGGTGCTCTTTTAGCCGACCTTGGTGAGGTCGGTCGGGGGCACCTGGACATAAATGGGAGATGACAATGGCCAGTAGTCGTAGTACACTGTCTTCTGCCGAGCAGCCAGGAGACGACAATGGCTAGCAGTTGTTCTGCACCGTCTGCTGCCAGCCTAAGATGTATAAGAGAGATGGAGTGGATCAAAACAATAAAGAGACCAGATTTGTTTTGTATTCATTTGCTCCCCACTCTCTCTCTCTCCCTCCCTCCATGAATAGTGGGGGGGGGGGGATAATTCAGTGGTTTGAGCATTGGCCTGCTAAGCCCAGGGTTGTGAGTTCAATCCTTGAGGGGGCCATTCTGGGTGACAACCCTGTAAGCCATGTTGTCAGTCCCTCCGTCAGAGCAACAGCAGACAATTGTTTCACGCCTTTTTTCAGTGCAGACGCCATAGCACGGAGCCCACTCAGCTCACCACCACAATTAGGAGCACTGTAAACACCACGCGCATTATCCTGCAGTATATGCAGAACCAGACCCTGCAAAAGCAAAACCAGGCGAGGAGGCGACGGCAGCGCAGTGACGAGAATGATGAGGACATGGACACAGACTTTTCTCAAAGAACAGGCCCTGGCAATGTGGACATCATGGTGTTAATGGGGCAGGTTCATGAGATGGAACGCCGATTCAGGGCCCGGGAAACAAGCACAGACTGGTGAGACCGCATAGTGTTGCATGTCTGGGACGATTCCCAGTGGCTGCGAAACTTTCACATGCGTAAGGGCACTTTCATGGAATTTTGTGACTTGCTTTCCCCTTCCCTGAAGCGCCAGAATACCAGGATGAGAGCAGCCCTCACAGTTCACAAGCGAGTGGCGATAGCCCTGTGGAAGCTTGCAATGCCAGACAGCTACCGGTGGAGTGGGCAAATCTACTGTGGGGGCTGCTGTGATCCAAGTAGCCAACGCAATCAAAGAGCTGCTGATATCAGGGGTAGTGACTCTGGGAAATGTGCAGGTCATAGTGGATGGCTTTGCTGCAATGGGATTCCCTAACTGTGGTGGAGCGATAGACAGAACCCATATCCCTATCTTGGCACCGGAGCACCAAGCCACCGAGTACATAAACCGCAAGGGGTACTTTTCAATGGTGCTGCAAGCACTGGTGGATCACAAGGGGACATTTCACCAACATCAACGTGGGATGGCCGGGAAAGATACATGATACTCGCATCTTCAGGAACTCTGGTCTGTTTCAAAAGCTGCAGCAAGGGACTTTTTTCCCAGACCAGAAAATAACCATTGGGGACGTTGACATGCCTATAGTTATCCTTGGGGACCCAGCCAGCCCCTTAATGCCATGGCTCATGAAGCCGTACACAGGCAGCCTGGACAGTAGTCAGGAGCTATTCAACTATAGGCTGAGCAAGTGCAGAATGATGGTAGAATGTGCATTTGGACGTTTAAAAGCACGCTGGCACAGTTTACTGACTCGGATAGACTTCAGCGAAACCAATATTCCCATTGTTATTACCACTTGCAATGCGCTCCACAATATCTGTGAGAGTAAGGGGGAAGATGTTTATGGCGGGGTGGGAGGTTGAGGCAAATCACCTGGCCACTGATTATGTGCAGCCAGACACCAGGGCGATTAGCAGAGTACAGGAGGGCGCGGTGCGCATCAGAGAAGCTTTGAAAACCAGTTTCATGACTGGCCAGGCTACGGAGTGAAAGTTCTGTTTGTTTCTCCTTGATGACACTCCTCCCTTGGTTCACTCTACTTCCCTGTAAGCTAACCACCCTCCCCCTTTGATCACCGCTTGCAGAGGCAATAGAGTCATTGTTGCTTCACATTCATGCATTCTTTATTAATTCATCACACAAATAGGGGGATAACTGCCAAGGTAGCCCGGGAGGGATGGGGGAGGAGGGACACACCGGGTGGGGTGGAGGAGGAGGGAAGGACAAGGCCACACTACACTTTAAAACTTATTGAATGCCAGCTTTCTGTTGCTTGGGCAGTCCTCTGGGGTGGAGTGATTGGGTGCCCAGAGCCCACTCCCCCCCCTGCGTTCTTGGGCATCTGGGTGAGGAGGCTATGGAACTTGGGGAGGAGGGCGGTTGGTTACACAGGGGCTGTAGTGGTGGTCTGTGCTCAAGCTGCCTTTCCTGAACCTCAACCATATGCATATCAGTTTGTTCCTCAAGTAGCCTCAGCATTGCCTCTTGCCGCCACTTCTTATCTTCAGCCCGCCATCTGTCCTCGCGTTCATATTGTGCTTCCTGGACTCTGACATTGTCTGCCTCCACACATTCTGCTGGGCTCTTTCAGTGTGCGAGGACTGCACAAGCTCAGAGAACATTTCATCGCGAGTGCGTTTTTTTCGCCTTCTAATCTTCGCTAGCCTCTGGGAAGGAGAAGACAGTGTGAGCGTTGAAACATTTGCAGCTGGTGGAGGAAAAAAAAGGGAGAGTGGTAGTTAAAAAGACACATTTTAGAGAACAGTGGGTAGACTCTTTCACGGTAAACCTTGCTGTTAACATTACATAGCACATGTGCTTTCGGTACAAGGTCACATTTTGCCTCTTACTGAGGGTATGCCGGTTTGGTGGGCGAGATCTTTCACGCAGGGCCGGACAACAGAATTTGGCTTGCAGGCTGCCATGGTAAGACACTGTCTTTTGGCTTCTTTAACCTTCATAACATGTGGGAATGGTTTCAAACAGCAGCACCCTCATTTCCCATACCAAGCAGCCATTGGGTTGGCCATTTAAAAGGAGAAGGGGCTGCGGTTTTTGGGTTAATGTGCAGTACAAACCCAACTAAATCCCCCTCCCCTCCCACAATTCTCTGTGATGATCGCTTCACCCCTCCCCCCACTGCGTGGCTAACAGCGGGAAACATTTCTGTTCAGCCACAAGCAAACAGCCCAGCAGGAACAGGCACCTTTGAATGTCCCCTTAATAAAATCACCCTATTTCAACCAGGTGACCAGGAATGATATCGCTCTCCTGAGGATAACACAGAGAGATAAAGAATGGATGCTGTTTGAATGCCAGCAAACACTGAGACCATATGCTGCCATGCAATGATTCCAGACTACGTGCTACTGGCCTGGTGTGGTAAAGTGTCCTACCATGGAGGACGGAATAAGGCTGCCCTCCCCAGAAACCTTTTGCAAAGGCTTTGGGAGTACATCCAGGAGAGCTTTATGGAGATGTCCCTGGAGGATTTCCGCTCCATTCCCAGACACGTTAACAGACTTTTCCAGTAGCTGTACTGGCTGCGAATCCCAGGGCAAATTAATCATTAAACAAGCTTGCTTTTAAACCATGTATAATATTTACAAAAGGTACGCTCACCAGAGGTCCCTTCTCCATCTGGCGGGTCCTGGAGGCAGCCTTGGGTGGGTTCGGGGGGTACTGACTCCAGGTCCAGGGTGAGAAACAGTTCCTGGCTGTTGGGGAAAACGGTTTCTCCGCTTCCTTGCTGTGAGCTATCATCTTCCTCATCCCCAAAACCCGCATCCCTGTTGCATGCTACTCCATTGACGGAGTCAAAGCACAGGGGTGGGGTAGTGGTGGCTGCACCACCAAGAATGGCATGCAGCTCATCATAGAAGTGGCATGTCTGGGGCTCTGACCCAGAGTGGCCGTTTGCCTCTCTGTTTTTTTTTGGTAGGCTTGCCTCAGCTCCTTAAGTTTCACGCGACACTGCTGCGGGTCCCTGTTATAGGCTCTGTCCTTCATGCCCTTTGAGATTTTTTCAAATGTTTGGGCATTTCGTCTTTTGGAATGGAGTTCTGATAGCACGGATTCGTCTCCCCATACAGCGATCAGATCCCGTACCTCCTGTTCGGTCCATGCTGGAGCTCTTTTGTGATTCTGGGACTCCATCATGGTCACCTCTGCTGGTGAGATCTGCACTCACCTGCAGATCACCACGCTGGCCAAACAGGAAATGAGATTCAAAAGTTCACGGACCTTTTCCTGTCTACCTGGCCAGTGCATCGGAGTTGAGAGTGCTGTCCAAAGCGGTCACAATGGAGCATTCTGGGATAGCTCCCGGAGGCCAATACCGTAGAATTACGACCACACTACCCCAAATTCGACCCAGCAAGTTCAATTTCAGCGCTAATCCCCTCATCAGGGGAGTAGTACCGAAATTGATTTTAACAGCCCTTTAAGTCGAAAATAACAGCTTCGTTGTGTGGATGGGTGCAGGGTTAAATCGATCTAACGCTGCTAAATTCGACCTAAACTCGTAGCGTAGACCAGGGCACAGAAGTTAGGGGGTCTATTGCAATGTGCAGGAGGTCAGACTAGATGATCATAATGGACCCTTCTGACCTTAAAGTCTATGACAAGCAGTTGAAGGAGAAATGTAGAGTTGCTAGAACTGATCAGAAGAACCTTCAAATGAGGCTTTTTGCAATATTTCATCAATTTAGATGTGGAAAATGTTGCCATTCCTAAGAGTTTAAACCAAACTGAACAAACTTGGATGGGCAAAGTTAGGCACCTAAACAAGTGGCTACCCCAACAGATGCCAGACAATTTCCATTGACCTCAGTAATTCTCAACATCAGGACATTTATTCAGGTGTCCAAATATGGCTTTAATTAAATGGTTTCTATAACCTTGTCCTTCGTATTTGAAGTACATAGGGCTGTGGATCAAAAGTGCAAGAATAGCATCATAGGTAGGGATTGTTGCAGCAGAAACCCTTGGAGTAAAATTTCACCAGTAGAGCTAAATAGTGCAGAAAGTAGCATGCACAACTTGAGTTCTGGGTTCACATGCTTGGCTGTACCCATTGCTATCAGACTCTCATATTCATGAGAACTATAAACCACATGCTAAAACTGAAAGGCCATTTTACAAAAAAGCTAAAAAGTCTGCAGTGGCCACCT
The DNA here is from genome assembly GCF_011386835.1 of Chrysemys picta bellii. NCBI lineage: Eukaryota > Metazoa > Chordata > Testudines > Emydidae > Chrysemys > Chrysemys picta. The sequence continues at coordinate 87,273,083 of NC_088792.1, forward strand.
ACAGGCTGTTGAGGGTAGGATAATTCTCCAGTTCTGAACCAATGGCAGACTTTTCTGGTATAAAGGATAGGGCTGGCTCCAGGTTTTCTGCCATCCCAGTGGCAGGGGGGAGGGGGAAGGAAAAGAAAAAAAAAAGCCTATTGACGGCATTTCGGTGGCAGCTCAATTGCGGCGCTCCGTTCTGCGGCGGCGGGTCCTTCACTCCCTCCCTTCCTCTTCGGCGACAGCTCAAAGAGGAAGAGAGGGACTGAGGGATCTGCTGCCAAAATGCCGCCGAAGACCCAGATGTGCTGCCCCTTTGTATTGGCCGCCCCAAGCATCTGCTTCCTTAGCTGGTGCCTGGAGCCGACCCTGATAAAGGAACATAGTGTCCAGAGTTAAAATTCAAGTGACTGCTACATAAAAATGTAGATGGCCGCAAAATGTCTGTATGAATTTTCCTCCTGAAGTCCACAAGAGCACATGATTTGCTAGCTTGATTCAGGTATCAGAGGGGTAGCCGTGTTTAGGGTGACCAGATAGCAAATGTGAAAAATCGGGACATGGGGTGGGGGATAATTGGAGCCTATATAAGAAAAAGACGCAAAAATCAGGACTGTCCCTATAAAATCGGGACATCTGGTCACCCTAGCTGTGTTAGTCTGAATCTGTAAAAAGCAACAGAGGGTCCTGTGGCTCCCAATACTTCTGTTAGTCTTAAAGGTGCCACAGGACCCTCTGTTGCTTTCTTAGCTTGATTCAGGTTACCATGAGGGAAGCGTCCCATACTATCTAGCTCCAAATTTTCCATGCAGAGGAAAATAAGCAGAGAATTGTTGTTTAAGCTCAGTGATCCCCTGTCCAGAAAGCTGAGGCATAGCATGAAGAGTGCTGAATGGTAAGCTAAAACCACTTAGTTTTCCTCCTAATCAAGAAATGCCTCACAACTGTTCTGACTTTACGTTCCTGCCCCCCGATAATCCTGCAATAAACATATTCCCCATCTTCACTATTCCCACCTCTGTTCAACACTTTCCACTTAGAGATTCCATACACTTTTGAATAACCCATTGCAAAGCTCTACAGCTTGGTTAGCCTTTTTACTAGGCTTAGGGAGTGAATTTTGTGTGCGCCGAGTTTGTATGCCCCAAAGTAGAACCAGAGGCCAGCAAATGGCTAACAAACGTGGGACCTTACCATGAGATCTCCAGGGGGAAGGGGAGTTGTGAGGATGCAGATGAGGGCCTGAGAGTTGAGGGTGAAGGAAGGGGCCACAGGCATGCAGGAGTGACGGAGAAAGGATCAAAGAGATCTTTAGCCAACCAAATACAAACAGGTAGGGTACGGGTAGGCACGGCTTCCATTTCAGTTCGTAGGACTGAAAAACTTTTAAAACGGTTTTATTTTTCTCAAAAGCAGTTTTTTCATTCTCAAAAGCAATGGGAAGAATCAGCTTCTCTAAAAAGAAATGGGAAGAAGAGACCACCGGCAATTGATTCTTTCACTAATTTCATCCCTTTGCTTGGCATCTTACTTGGCATATTGATGTGCAATTTGTGCTCAGACCCTCTCTTTGCTCAGTTCCTCAGGAACCACTGTGAATTCTGAGCTAGATTTACTAGGAAGGTGGGAGATCTGAAAAGATGTTGAGTAAAAACATATGGTACAGTACAGGACTAAGGACCATTACAATGATTGTAAGGGTACTTAATAGAAATACATTAGAACCATGAGAACGTCTTTGGCGGACATTAGCCAGATTGCCAGCGTCCATCAGACCCACTGTGCCTGATAAAGACCCTCTTTTGGGGGAGAGTCTAGATCAAATACAGTTAGGTCAAATTCATCCATGGTGTGACCACACCGATTCCAGGGATGACGTTGGTGCAACATACTTAGGCAGGGAATCAAATCATACCTGCAAGCCAACTGGAAAGTCAGACTTTTGACATGCAATTGTCAACATTCTCGTGAAATGTAAGGCAGTGATCACAGCAAGATAGCCGCCCAGAGAACCAACTCTGAATACATGATGGTTATCTGGGCAGGGGGAAGTTGACACAAGTGACTTGTATCAGCAAAACCAAAAGAACAGCTGTTACAATCCTGCATGAGCTCCCTCGGGTTAACACTTGCTAACTTTGGGTCCCATGTGCTCTTGGCTTGCTGAGGCTGGGCAGAGTTTAGGCTCTGGGTCTCTAGGCACACATTCCAGGTGCAGACCCTGTATCTGACACAGTTGTTGGCAGTGGGAACCCTGTGGTCCAATTGCCTGGGTCCTACAACTAGTGCCAGTTCTCCCAAACCTCCCTAGTAGCTGGGACATGTTCCCCAAATTCCACCAAAGCTGTGGACCCACTCGTTCACTGTTTCCCTCTTTGGGGACCGTGTGACAATGAAAGCAAGTAATAGAGATTCTGGAAACGGATTTCTAAACACACACTTTAGTGAGATAAAGCATGAGAGCCTTACAGATGCAGGCAAAAATAAACAAATGTACATAAAACTCTTCCCTTCAGTGTCCTCACCACTCTAAGAGCTCTTTGAGATTTGGTCAGTCTTTTCAGAGTCCCACGTCCCTCCTTTCCTCCTGCCTAGTCTTGCCTCCTTGTTCTGGTTGGTAAGAGATACCTACTAAGAGCAAGTCATGTCCTTTTATAACTTCCAGGCCCCTCTATCTTGGACCCCCTGGTGAGCCCCAAAGCTACTATCAGGTGATTCATTGCTTGGTTACCACCCACTTAAAGTCCAGACAAGAAAAACTGGATTCTTGCCCACCCTCTTTGGCAGAGACATTATATTGCTAGGGAAAAGTCATGCATCGTTAGTGACCTTGATCATGCTGCATTATTCACCCTCTCTCAACACCTCATGGAATTCCAGTCCAAGGTGGACGCAAAAAGACATCAGAGAAACCCCAGGACAGTCTTACAACCAAAATGGTGCTCACAAAACAAAATGGAATTTGCAGTTCAACATCAATACATGTAGACATACACTAAGTCACTAGCAAAGGAAAAAGTTATACATCACCATACACCAGTAAAGGAGAAAGTAAGAGCTCATGAATCAAGGCTTCTGTACCATCTTTGGCCTGGTATTTTTTTTTTTTTTAATTATCTGTTGTAGTATTTGTAAGAAGTGATGGAGAGGGGAGGGTGAAGTGTGATTATGAAGCCACAGGACCAAAACAAACAAATACCACTTTCAAGTGCAATATCCGTTTTTGTGGGTAAAGAGAACTGTGCCTAGTGCAAGCACAAATCACCTACAGAGCATCTGATTAGCTTCCATCAGCACTGTATGCAGGCCATTTGCCCAAAATTTGGATCATGTACTCGGATTTAAACAGGGATCGATCTGGCTGCACTGAGCTCCAAAGAACAAAAACCATAATGTTCACATGATACGTAACTGAGAATTGCTGACTTACCTCTGACACTTATGGTTTTGACATGAGTAAAACATTAAAATATGGTAAGTTTCCAATATTCTAGCTGGTAATCTCTTTATTCCAAAATGAGCTATCCCATTTTCACATGGACTTGCCTATGCACAAAAACTACTGGGTGAAGGAAAATATGTGTTTTCAGCTTTCCAGATGACCAGCCTTGGCAATACTGACATCATATGGCTTGGAGCTTTTAATTGACAAAGATTATTGTTTTGGTGATAGCCATTCTCTAAGTATCCAAGCTGCCATCTATCTGGACTGCAGTGATTACTGAGAAGTCCAGGGGCACCGGACTACAGGGGACCAGGGGCCATGGCTCCACCACTTTTTACTGGCTATAAGGTTGAGTGACGGGGGAAAGAGGCGAAGAGGAACAAGCAGGGGTCAGAGTCTTGGGGGGAAGAGATGGGGCTTCAGGGAGAAGGGACGGTGTGAGGGAAGGGCCATGTTTCGGGCGCTGGTGGCCCCCCCTCACCTTTAAGGGAGTTTCTGTCACCCCTGGCCAAGTCAGGCAGTTTTTAAAAAGTTAAAGTTGTGGGCCTACTTGTGTGCACACTTGAAGATAAGATTACTCACCCTGTGCAGTAACTGTCATTCTTTGCTAGCAGTGTCCCTTTGGCCAGCACATGTGCCCTACACAGCTTAGTGCCCCGCACCAAGCCTATATAGGGCTGTGCAGGCAAGCCGCCCTTACTTTAGTCTCTACTGCAAAGTTCCACAAAGGAAGGTCCATAAGGAAGTTCTTTGGAACCAACTCCAGGACACAGCCCCAAGTTCAGAGCTGCCAGACCTCAACAGGGTGAACAGGGGACCACACACAGGCGACTCTGAGAGGGGGAGAAGGAGATCCCCCTGCTGAACGAACAAGGTGCGAGTACTAACTTTGGGGTGAGTGAGTTTGCCTGGCTGTTTGTTTTTCTCTCTCTTTCCGGTTATTTCAAAAACAACAAGGAGTTTGTTGTCAACTGTTGAGAATAGGTCACTCCCACCTTAATTGAATTGGCCTCATTAGCACTGACCCCCGCCCTTGGTAAGGCAACTCCCATCTTTTCATGTGCTGTAATACATAAACTGCTTACTGTATTTTTCACTTCATGCATCTGATGAAGTGGGTTTTAGCCCACAAAAGCTTATGCCCAAATACATTTGTTAGTCTCTAAGGTGCCACAAGGACTCATCGTTGTTTTTGCTGATATAGACTAACATGGCTATCACTCTGAGACCTGTCAGTTATTTCAGTTACTGGGTTAGTTGGGATTGTGTGTCTGGGGACTGTGAGCTTTTGTTCCCTGGATCATCCTTGATCATCTTTGATCAACCTCACAATCACCCTTCCCCTGTGTGATTAACGAGGGGGTAGGGCTGACCTAGGAGAGAAGGCCTTAAAAGCCAGAGGCTAAGTGACCAAGAGGAGCTAGCGAACAGGGGACCGCCAACAGGGGAGTTTATAGGAGGGAGTTGTAATATAATTGCCATGGCTAGGAAGGGCGCATTACCAGGGCCAACGCTGCTCCTGTCTCCTCCACCTGCACCTGTATCCAGACAGACAACCTAACCATGGATACCTCTACCCAGATCCTGGTGTGGATTTGCAGAGACTGTGGCCTGCATTTCCCACTCTCAGAAAGCCAGGCTGGGGGAACCATCCAGTGTGAAAGGTGGCTGCTGGTGGAATTTCTCAGAAAGCAGGTGGGAGAGCTACAGGAGGAGGTGGCTAGGCTGAGGAGCATCCGTGCCCATCTCGTGCCTACTTCCTCGAGAGTATTCACATGGAGACATCCAAGGCTGAGGAAGCTATCCAGCTACAGAGGATTGCTGTCACACCACCAGGGAAGGAGGATATGGCTCTTTTACAGACTTGTTGAAAGTCTCTGGGTAAGGATAAAAGGGGTTAAAAACAAGGGTGATGTCATGGTAGGGGTCTACTATAGACCGCCTAACCAGGAAGAAGAGGTGGATGAGGCTTTTTTTAAACAACTAACAAAATCATCCAAAGCACAAGACTTGGTGGTGATGGGGGACTTCAATTACTCTGACATCTGTTGGGAAAATAACACATCAGGGCACAGATTATCCAACAAGTTCTTGGAATGTATTGGGGACAATTTTTTATTTCAGATGGTGGAGAAAGCTACTAGGGGAGAGGCTGTTCTAGATGTGATTTTGACAAATAGGAGGAACTGGTTGAGAATTTGGAAGTGGAAGGCAGCTTGGGTGAAAGTGATCATGAAATGGTAGAGTTCATGATTCTAAGGAATGGTAGGAGGGAGAATAGCAAAATAAAGACAATGGAGGCAAACTTTAGCAAACTCAGGGAGTTGGTAGGTAAGATCCCATGGGAAGCAAGTCTAAGGGGAAAAACAATTGAAGACAGTTGGCAGTTTTTCAAAGAGACATTAGTAAGGGCAAGAGCAAACTATCCCACTGCATAGGAAAGGTAGGAAGTATGGTAAGAGACCACCCTGGCTTAACCAGGAGATCTTCAATTATCTAAAAATCAAAGACGAATCCTACAAAAAGTAGAAACTAGGTCAAATTACAGAGGATGAATATAAACAAATAGCACAAGTATGTAGGGACAAAATTAGAAAGGCCAAGGCACAAAACGAGACCAAACTAGCTAGAGACATAAAGGGTAACAAGAAAACATTCTACAAATACATTAGAAGCAAGAGGAAGACCAAGGACTGGGTAGGCCTGTTACTCAATGGGGAGGGAAGGGAGAAATAATAATAGAAAATGTGGAAATGGCAGATGCTTAATGACTTCTTTGTTTCGGTTTTTACCAAGAAAGTTGGTGGCTATTGGACGTCTAACATAGTGAATGTCAGTGAAAATGAGGTAGGATCAGAGGCTAAAATAGGGAAAGAACAAGTTAAAAATTACTTAGACAAGTTAGATGTCTTCAAGTCACCGGGGCCTTATGAAATGCATCCTAGAATACTCAAGGAGTTGACTGAGAAGATATCTGAGCCATTAGCAATTATCTTTGAAAAGTCATGGAAGACAGGAGAGATTCCAGAAGACCGGAAAAGGGTAAATATAGTGCCAATCTATAAAAAGGGAAATAAGGACAACCCGGGGAATTACAGATCAGTCAGCTTAAACTTCTGTACCCAGAAAGATAATGGAGCAAATAATTAAGCAATCAATTTGCAAGCTAGATGGAGCTACTATAAGGTGGGTGCATAACTGGTTGGAAAACCGTTCCCAGAGAGTAGTTTTCAGTGGTTCACAGTCATGCTGGAAGGGCATAATGAGTGGGGTCCCGCAGGGATCAGTTCTGGGTCTAGTTCTTTTCAATATGTTCAACAATGATTTAGATAATGGCATAGAAAGTACACTCAAAGTTTGCACACGATACCAAGCTGGGAGGTGTTGTAAGTGCTTTGGAGGACAGGATTAAAATTCAAAATGATCTGGACAAACTGGAGAAATTATGTGAAGTAAATAGGATGAAATTCAATAAGGACAAATGCAAAGTACTCCACTTAGGAAGGAACAATCAGTTGCACACATACAAAATGGGAAATGACTGCCTAGGAAGGAGTACGGCAGAAAGGGATCTGGGGGTAATATAGTGGACCGCAAGCTAAATATGAGTCAACAGTGTAAGACTATTGCAAAAAAGCAAACCATTCTGGGATGTATTAGCTGGAGTGTTTCAAGCAAGACATGAGAAGTAATTCTTCCGCTCTACTCTACGCTGATTAGGCCTCAACTGGAGTATTGTGTCCAGTTATGGGTGCCATATTTCAGGAAAGATGTGGAGAAATTGGAGAAAGTCCACAGAAGAACAACAAAAATGATTAAAGGTCTAGAAACCATGACCTATGAGGGAAGATTGAAAAAAATTAGGTTTGTTTAGTCTGGAAAAGAGAAGACTGAGAGGGGACATGATAACAGTTTTCAAGTACATAAAGGGTTGTTACAAGGAGGAGGGAGAAGAATTGTTCTTCTTAACCTCTGAGGGTAGGACAAGAAGCAATGGGCTTAAATTGCAGCAAGGGAGGTTTAGGTTGGACATTATGAAAAACTTCCTAATTGTCAGGTGGTTAAGCACTGGAATAAGTTGCTTAGGGAAGTTGTGGAATCTCCATCATTGAAGATTTTTAAGAGCAGGTTATACAAATACCTATCAAGAATGGTCTAGATCAGGGGTCGGCAACGTTCGGCATGCGGCTTGCCAGGGTAAGCACCCTGGCGGGCTGGGCCAGTTTATTTACCTGGCTGACGCGGCAGGTTTGGCTGATCGCGGTCCCCACTCACTGCAGTTTGCCGTCCCGGGCCACTAGGGGCGGCGAGAAGCGGCGCAGGCTTCCCACCGCCCCCATTGGCCTGGGATGGCAAACCATGGCCAGTGGGGGCCGTGATTGGCCGAACCTGCCACGTCAGCAGGTAAATAAACTGGCCTGGCCTGCCAGGGTGCTTACCCTGGTGAGCCGCGTGCCAAACGTTGCCAACCCCTGGTCTAGATAATACTTAGTCCTGCCATGAGTGCATGGGACTGGACTAGATGAACTCTCGTAGTCCCTTCCAGTCCTATGATTCTATGATAACACTCTGCCAATTACACTGTGCGGAAGCTAGAGTCCCCAGAAAACCTGATGCTGATGGGCTGTCAGGAAAAGTTCATCTGTCTTATTGGGAATGGTGAGCATTGTATGCTTAGCATGTGGATTCTGTTTTGGTAACTGTTAATAAACAGAGAATAAAGATATTACCGTCTAAGGTTCTTTCACTGGTGAAAGATCCTGCAGAAGAGTACGCCCTGAGCCCAAGACGGTTAAGGGTGGGTGCCTTTCAGCTGGAGCTCACGGAAGGGAAAGGTAAATTGAGGTGCCTAAATCAATGGGGTTATGTCTTAAGCCCATGGAAGGGTAAAGGTGGGGTGTCCTAGAGTGTGCAGGTAACCCCACAGGGGGACATCTCTGGAAGAACCACAGTTACTGTTCAAGGTGAGTAACCTGATCTTCTTCTTCCCGTAGAGTCACACTTTGGGATGCAATTCAGACCCATGGTAGGTTGCGTCACCTCTTGTACTATAACCCTAGATGCCCCAAAATGCTTCTGCTACTTGTGGCTCCCAGCCTAGGGGACACACAGCCAGCATACACTCGGTGCTCTGTGAGCTGTATAGCTCTGATTCAACAACTTTGAATCCAACAGTCTGCCAGCAGTTATCACAGACACACACTTGTCTTTATCAGACTTGGTTAATGTTAGCAGGTGACCCCAACATACCCTCAGTCCCGAACTTTCCCAAACCCATGTGCTCTGCAATGTTCACCTCTCTCTTGCAACATTCAGAGGAATAATAAGGTCCATTTGTTAATTTAAAAAGACAAAACCCAACATCTTGCCACATTAACTAGAATTAACATTCACTTTAATTCAAACACAGCACTACTGGTTTAGATTAAAAGTAAAAAGTTTATTAACAAAAGAAGCTAGGATTTTAAGCAAGTTCAAGAATAAAAGATAAAGTTACAAATGGTTACAAGCAAATAAAAATGAAAACACACATCTAAGAGTCTAAAACTTAATTTAGCAAGGTACAGGCTTTGTTCAAGATTACTTTTCTCACCCACAGTCCCTCAGCCAATGGCTGACCACCCTCTCGGTCAGGATCCCCTCCAGAAGTCTAAAGTGCTGGTTCCTTTGTCTTCCTAGGTGAAAGAGAGAACTTGGGTTCTCTGCCCCTTTCTTTTATAGCTCAGTGAACCTTTGAAATGGATTCTTCTGAAGGTTACCCCTCAAAGTAAAGTTTATTCAAGCTGTGTAAATGGCTCTGCAGATCTCAGATAAAGAATGGGGAAGATTCAAATCCTGGATCAACTCATCAAAACTCGCGTTTTGATGCCAGCTGAGTATTTGGGCCAGGTGGATGAGTGATTCTCTCTCTCTGGAATCTATGTTTCTTTCTGGGGGTTCAGTAGGTCTTTGGAACCCAGAGAATTGAACCAGACAGGAATTTTCTTTTGTTTGTAGGACTGTAAATTCCCAGATATCATAATGTAGCCATGGAGTCTTTCAAAGCATGCAGGAATATATCTGTTGCCTCTTAAGGCAACTTCAGACCATCAAAGGGTCCTCTACAGTGCTCTGGACCTCTCTGGGAAAGCCAGACAGTTGGAGTCAGGACACCCTGCACATAACTGCTGTTGCCATAGAGATGGAATATGCTAAGGTGTCTGCTGCATCTAGGGCTGCTTGAAGGGATTTCCTGGCCAGTGATTGTCCCTCAGCAATGATGGCCTGAAGTTGCTCTCTTTGCACCATGGAAGGTGCTCAATAAAAGCAGTAAATTTTGTCTAACTTGTGTAATTACATTTTGCCATGATCTCCTTGTAATTCACTCTCTGAAACTATAGTGTTGCAGATGAGTAGGACTTCCATCCAAAAAGGTTCAAGTGCTCCTGGTCTTTGTCACACACTGTCACCTTGGTGTGGGTTGCTTCCCTTATTCATCCACCACCAATGAATTAGGTGATGGGGGGAGGGGCTGTGAGAGAATAAAAATTTGGAGTCCTAGGTGGGGACATAATATTTTTATTTGCATGTTTATAAAAGACAGTTACCTTTTCCGTGTTCTTCGAGATGTGTTGCTCATGTCTGTTCTACAATAGGTGTGGATGCTCGCCACGTGCACCAGTGCCGGAAGTTTTTCCCTTAGTAGTACCCATAGGGGAGCACCTCAGCAACTCCTGGAGTGGTGCCTCCACGACGCGGTATAAGGGACACTGCGCGCTCCCCTCACCCTCAGTTCCTTCTTGCCAGACAACTCCAACAGAGGGGAAGGAGGGTGGGATGTGGAATAGACATGAGCATCACATCTCGAAGAACACCAGTTACGGAAAAGGTAACTGTCTTTTCTTCTTCGAGTGATTGCTCATGTGTATTCCACAATAGGTGATTCCAAGCTATGTCTGTTGGAGGTGGGTAGGAGTTCACAAACTCTTGGGACGGAGCACAGTCCTGCCGAATCTGGCGTCATCCCTGGTCTGGGAGACGATCGCATAGTGCGAGCTAAACGTGTGAATTGAAGACCACGTGGCAGCCCTACAAATATCCTGAATGGAGACATGGGCCAAAAAGGCAGCCGACGAGGCCTGCGCCCGAGTCAAGTGCACCTTCACAATTGGTGGCAGAGGGATTCCCACCAGGTCATAACAGGTACGGATGCATGAGGTGATCCAGTTGTCAGCCGATCTCCACTCAGCGGCTCTCCCTTTCAGGCGCTCGTCCGAAGCGATGAACAGTTGCAAGGACTTTCTGAATGGCTTAGTACGCTCCAGGAAGAAAGCCAGAGCCTGTCTCACATCCAGCGTGTGGAGGCAGCACTCCTCACTGGACTCATGAGGCTTGGGGCAAAGGACCAGCAGAAAAATATCCCAACCCATGTGATAAGCGGAGACCACCTTCGGGAGGAACAAAGGGTGTGGGTGGAGCTTGACCTTATCTTTATGAAACACGGCGTACAGGGGCTCAGAGGTAGGGCTCTGAGCTCCGAGACTTGCCTAGCCGATATGATCGCAACCAGGAAGGCCACCTTCCACGAGAGGTGTGACCAGGAGCACGTGGCTAGCGGCTCAAACGGGGGCCCCGTGAGACAGGCCAACACCAGGTTTAGGTCCCACTGCAGGACAAGGGGCCTAATATACGGGAAGAGATGATCCAACCCCTTAAGGAATCGGCCAGTCATAGCATGGGAGAATACCGCGTGGCCCTGTACCAACAGATGGAAGGCCAATAGGGCTGCCAGATGCACCTTGACTGACGAGGGCACCAGGTCCTGGGCTCTACGGTGAAGGAGGTAGTCCAGAATAAGCTAGATCGGGGCGACCACCGGGGAAATGCCCAGCTCGTCCGCCCATCTGGAAAACCAAGACCACTTTGCCAAGTAGGCTCGGCGTGTGGAGGGCTGCCTGCTTTCTAGGAGGATGCGCTGAACCCCTTCTGAGCACATCCTTTCCTCCCTACCTAACCATTGAGCAGCCATGCCGTGAGGTGGAGTGCTGCTAGGTTGGGGTGGAGGCGATCCTGGGAAAGCAGGTCCGGGCGGGGTGGCAACGGTCACGGTGGGGCGACTGCCAGGCCTGTGAGGGTCCCATACCAATGGTGCCTGGACCATGCTGGTGCAAAGACGGGCCTTGTCTGTCTTTATCTTTTCCAGGACCTTGCCGATCAGTGAAAGGTCCTGGAAAGGGGGAAAGGCATAGAGAAACTGGCCTGACCTGAGGTCAGCCGCAACCACTCCAGGAGGAAAACACAAAACGGATTGGAGAAGAGAAGCTTTATTGAGGGTGGATCCCTGATGAGAACTGGCAGGGCGCTGCCAGGTGTCCTGTCAAAACCACCTTTTCCCTGCTTGCTTGCCCTTGGAGGACCCAGGCTGGGGGGCAGGCTGAGACTGCTTCTGTGGGCACCTCTTATAGTCCCGTGACTTCTTATAAGCGGTCTCGTATTTTGAATGGGTGGCCTGAGTGGGAGTCTGCTGTGGCTTGAACTTAGGTTTAGCTGAAGCCGGAACATAGAGACCCAGAGTCTGGAGAGTCGTGCGGGAGTCTTTCAGGCCATGCAGCTTTGTATCCATTTGTTCCGCAAACAGAGCTTTGCCATCAAACGGGAGGTCCTGCAGGGAGGTCTGCGCCTCGCTGGACAGCCCAGAGAGCAGGAGCCATGACACCCTTCTCATGGACATCGCTGAGGCCATGGACTGCACGGCTGTGTCTGCTGCATCCAAAGCTGCCTGCACGGTTGCTCTGGCAGCCGCTGTGTCCTCCTCCACCAGCGCTTTGAACTCCTTCCTGTTGCGCTCCTGGAGGGAGTCCTCGAACTTGGGTAGGGAGCCCCACAGACTGAACTCATACCAGCCCAGGAGAGCCTGGTGGTTTGCCACCCATAACTGGAAGCTCGAGGACGAATAAATTTTTCTTCCAAAAGAGTCCAGCCTCCTTCAATCTTTATTTTTCGGGGTAGAGGCTGGTTGGCCCTGCCGAGCCCTGTGGTTGACCAACTCGACCACCAGGGAGTTAGGAGCAGGGTGGGTGTATAAGTATTCATGCCCCTGGGTGGGTACAAAATACTTGTGTTCTGCTGTCTTACAGATGGAGGCCAATGAGGCCGGGGTTTGCCACAGGGCATTTGAAATTTTCGCCACCCATTTATGGAGAGGCAAGGCCACCCTGGCCAGTGCCGAGGAGGACAGCACATTAAACAGGGAGTTCGAGAGCTCCTCCATCTCCTCTGCTTGGAGGTGGAGGTTTGATGCCACCCTTTTTAAGAATTCATGGTGGGCCCTAAAGTCCTCCTATAGGACGGAAGGAGGAGAGACTGTAATCACTTCATCCGGGGAGGGTGAGGAGGCCGGCGTGGTACTTTGTGTGTCCATCGGCACCAGAGGGTCGACCAACTTGTCAGTCTCCGAGCACAGTGCCGAGGATGTATATCCCACCAACTTCTTCCTTGGAGGTCTGGAGAGGGAGGCCGATGGTTCTTCTGAGGCTCTGGCCACCGAGCAAGCCCCCACCGGAGGCTGCGTCGGGGGCCATGGTGCCCACTGGTACTACTGGGCCAGCCACAGAGCCCGGTGCCACTGCATTGATGGACTACAAAGGGAGGCCAGGCTGACATATGACCTGCCACTCTCCCTGGACTGGGAGCACCGGGAGTGATGCCGACCATGGGACCGCGATCCCGATGTACCATGGGTAACAGCTGCTCCGCGATTGGCTCTGGCGGGTGGACCCACAACGGTGAGAAGCCGGCAATTGATGCCCGGGGCTACGGAGATGGTGCCGTGGCAGGGTCCTGGAGCAGGACGATGGCTGCGATAGCCCCTCTGAGACGAGGACCTTTGGCGACGTCTGCCTCGGTCCCGTCTGTGTTTGCTCCTCGAGGTGGAGCGGTGCCGAGAGTCTCGGTCAGACGGAACCCAACCAGACAGCCTGGTGGGCATCAAGGGCGATCCACGTGGACTTTGCCCTGAATGGTCGCTGGGCGGCGAACAGCATCGGGAACGTTCCCTCGACCGAGACCGGTACCTAGCCGGGGGTGACTACGGAGATTCCAGCGGCGGCTTCCCTCTGGAGTGCGGGGCCGACATCGGCAGTGCTCCTGGTATGGACATAACATCCCGGGCCGCCTGCAGGGCCTCCGAACATCCAGGGAGGCCTGCTCCGAATGGGCCGGGCTACTCCGCTCAACTTGAGTCGGAGGCCTAGAGGCCGGTGGGGATCGAGGACTGCCCATCATGGATCTAGCCTCTGTCCCAGGTTTCCTCCAGTGCCGTGGTGAAGAAGGCCTCTTCCTAGCCTTCTTGGCATGCCCCATGGATGGGGAGCGGCGCCGACTAGTCGATGGCGCTGAAGGGTCGCTGCGCACTGACACTGCGGTGCCTGGTGCCGACTCGGAGCGGCACACTGGAGCTGGGGTCAGAACTGACTCCAGAACAGCCCGGAGCTTAACATCCCTTTCCCTCTTGGTCCGAGGCTTAAACGACTTGCAAATCTTGCAGCGATCGCTGAGATGGGTTCCCCCTAAACAGCATATACAGTCCGTGTGCGGATCACTCACTGGCATAGATTGCCTACAAGTGTCGCACCACTTAAAACCCGGGTCATGGGGCATGCCCCGGCCCAGGCGCTCTAGCTAAACGTAACTAGCTAAATGAAACTAACTAACTACAAGTACCATACACTGAACGAACAAGCAGTTTTGGGGCCCGAGCTACAACAAAGCTGGAGCAAAGCAGTTCCGAAGCACCTTCACTGGCGGCAAGAAGGAACTGAGGGTGGGGGGAGCACGCAGCGCCCCTTATACCGCACCATGGAGGCGCCACTCCAGGGGTCGCTGGGGCACTCACCTACAGATACTGCTAGGGGAAAAACTTCTGGCACCAGTGCACATGGCGAGCATGCACAGCTATTGTGGAATACACATGAGCAATCACTCGAAGAACTTAGCGGTATTGTTGTTGGGGTCTGCCAAAAATGGTCTTCGCTGGATCCAAAAGCACCTCATTGATAGGTAACACAACTCTGGTCCAGCAGCTTATGTTATAATTCCTTGATCTCTTCAAGTGGTATCTGCAGAACATTTGCCACCTGTTTTATGTGGTCCTGAAATTGCTGGAAATCATCAGCCACAAACAGTGGTGGAGGCATAACCACCTCATATGGAGATGACAAGGATATAGAAGTTGGAGTGGTAGCCTCTTTATCTGCCCTGGCTTCCTGCTCCTCAAATATCTCATCCTGAGGAATGGGCCGGGGTGAAGGGGATTGTGTGTGTGTCTCTCTCTCTTCCTGGTGGACAAGACTTGGAGCCTTGGAAAATTGTTGTCTGTATGCCACCCGGCGTCCCAGTATGGCCGTTGTGGGGGGGCCATATGGGAGAGGAGGTGGCATCTAAGGCTAGTCCCACCACCTATGATACCCAAAAGTATTGTTTCCCTTTGCAGGGAAGTGGCTTCCTGTATGGACAGGTAGGAGAGCCCTGTATTGAGATAGAGAGCACCTTTCAGTCTCTTCTATCACTGTCCTTTAGATGTGTCGTCCAGTGGAGGAGCCCCAGCCGAAAAGGGTGGTAAATCAGGCAGTACCAGAGATATACGGGAGTACAGTGATTGAGTGGGTCTTGGTACCAAGCAGAGCTTGGTACCCATAAGTAGTGGAGACTCCAGTTCATCAGCCACCAATAAATCCTTTGAGTATCTGAATTCTTGTGGTACCGAATGAAGAGTCGGTACCAACCTGACAGTATATTTGTCCCTAGGGTAGACAATACTAAAGATTTAGAATGCACCAAGTTGGGTGCTGATGGGGTCAGACATTTAGGCTTGCATGGTACCCATCTGGGGAGGTACTGACAGTAAAGCTGAGTTCTACAGTACCAGTCTGGAAGAATGTTTCTCCTTGCCTTCTTTGTCATGAGTCTCAGTCAGAGTTGTTTTTGCTCTTGGAACTTCAGGGCTTTCCAGCCCTGCTGGTACTGGAGAAGTTCTTTGCCTCTACCGTACCAAGATGAGATGTTGAAGCTTGTGAGAGGTTTTTTAGGAGGAAGTTCCTTAGGAAGCGAGTCAGAGCTCCTCTTCTTATGACCTTTCAAGATCATGTCTGGAGTCTTTCCCTTACCAGGGAGAGATGAGCCAAGGTCAAAGGGGCATTGGATCTGCCCAGAGACCAGTGTTCAGGGGAGTTCTCCTCAGCTGGCTCTGAAGCAAGCTTAAGGGAGCACGCCACCTTTAGTAGCCTCAACTTAATCTCCCAGTTTTTCCTTGCTTTGGATTTAAGGGCCAGACATAAGTTACACTTTTGAGGCAGCGAATGCACTTGGGGTGGGATAGCTTCCGGCAAGCGAGGCAGCATTTCAACCCCAGTGAGCTGAGTATGCCCTTCCAATGAAGGCAAGACTCCCGGAGGGAGGGGAGAGCAATAAAATGGATCATCTCAATTTAGCTAATCTAAAACTAAACTACAAGCAGGAGAAAAAAAACTTTTAGCTGAGGCAGGCTCAAAGCAGACACACTAAAGCTCCATCTCAAGCCACAGCAGTTGTAAAGGGACTGAGAGCAGTTTCCCACACAGCCTGAAGGCGGGGCACAAGACTGTGTAGGGCATATGTGCGGGCTGAATGGACACTGCTAGCAAAAATCACTGATCGAAGGTGTATGGGGCACCCGTGCACCTGAAGTGGAGCACACAGAGACAACCATTTCATTCAAAGATTGCACAAAGCTTTAAGACACATTAAGTAAACATCACAACACCACTATGAGGTAGTTAGATAGGTATTTCTGTGTTACAGAAGGGTAACAAAAAGGCAGAGAGAGGCTACAAGGACTTGGACTAGGTCACATAGCAAGCCAGTGATGTAATTTTTGAGGACTGTAATGTTTCAGTTATATGTGCGGACATAAGTATAGTTTCTGCATATAGGTTAAGAAAGTGATTCTGACTTAGGCCTTGGCTACACTTACCCGCTAGTTCGGCGGCTGGCAATCGAACTTCTGGGTTCGACTTATCGCGTCTAGTCTGGACGCGATAAGTCGAACCCGGAAGTGCTCGCCGTCGACTGCGGTACTCCAGCTCGGCGAGAGGAGTACCGCGGAGTCGACGGGGGAGCCTGCCTGCCGAGTGTGGACCAAGGTAAGTTCGAACTAAGGTACTTCGACTTCAGCTACGTTATTCACGTAGCTGAAGTTGCGTACCTTAGTTCGAATTAGGGGGGTAGTGTAGACCAAGCCTTAAAGAGACATTAAAGCAGCTCCTAAAATCTGTTCTGAGCATATCACCAGAAAGGAGAACTGTACCACATCTGACAATAGGCATTTCATCATGGTCTAAGTCCTATATGTTCAGATTAATAAAACTTGTAATATTATCTGTAACAGTGCCATCTGATGTCTCCTAATAGGGTTATAGGCAAGAGAAGTAGAAATAGAACCCAGGGCCCCCACTTTACAGTTCCCTTCTCTAACCCAGTGGTCAACAAAGTTTTTTGATCACGCACCCCCTGCCATCCCAAGCAAAAAATAAAACCCGCCCGAACTGCCAAAGCGGCGCTGCTCCGGCGACGCTCCTCCTGCCGTGCACCCCGAAGGATCCTCTTGCTCACCCCCTAGGGTGCGCGCACCCCACTTTGGAGACCACTGTTCTAACCAACAAATCACAGTCCACACTGAAAACAGCAATGAGTGGGGCAGGTATATAGTTGAAATTATATCCATTTCCTACATGTAAAACATCATACCCTCCCTTGCTCCTAATCCTTGTTTGTATCTGTCAATATTAGATTGTACGGTCATTGGGGCAAGGCCTTTGTGAGGCCACATGTTGAGTAGAGGCACAAGGTAATAGGTATTATATTATGCTTTGCACACAGCGTAGAAAATAAAGCCAAATGATCTGAGAGATTTAACAGTATCTCCGGTGGCAACTGTTACAAGAGCTACGTGTTTGAATTTTTCACCGTTAACCTCCCAACATTTATGTCCCAGCACATATTTTCTTTCATGGCTGGGAATGATTTGCCATATGGCTGCCATATAGTTAAAGTGCTGAATCGCTATAAAAAATATATTTAAAGGGAAGTGCAATTCTGTGAACACTTGTACCCACAAAACCCACAACCGGTGTGAAACTCATTCTGTTCCATTCCGTAGGCTCAAAACGTGGCTCTGATGTATTAATAACACTTAACCATTTATTTAACTCAGAGTACATGTTCCAAGACGTGTACAGACACAGGTGCCATGAAAAACACTGGGAACACTGTATCCCAAAAATTAAATACTCCAGGGGCCAACATGTGAAAGTCCCTAAACCATTGGATTTTGCATATGAAGGACTGCACATAACAAAGAGGTTAACCACTTAATATGTTAACTTTAGGGGCTCTCTATCCAGCCCATCTTATCTGGAGCCTTCTGAACTTTGAAAGCAACAATGGCCAGAGTATCTGGAGGAAGGTCAACTGCTAGTAAAGGGGAAAAGACTGTTACAAAACCAGAACACTGAGGACTGAAGGACCTTCACTAGGAGAGGCATCATTCCATTCCTGTTCTCTCTTCACATGAGTCTCTGGACAGGGACGTGAGCACAGAGCCATTGACTAGAAAAAAGACAATAACTGAAATCAATAGCCGTCACCACTAGGTGAGAGGGCATATAGTTGCATTTCTCCTGAGTTAGCCGCTCCAGACACAGCAACCATTCCTGGACCTCCGCAGCCCCGTCTGATTGTTCTGGTTTGCTTTAGACCAATCTTATAAATGCAGCTATTAATCAAAAATGTTCCTTGAGCACCTTATATTTAGATATACTAAACCTAGTTCCTCCCACACTACTCTAAGTGCCCTGTCACAGCTCTGATAGAGTTCCCCCAGCTGAACATTCACCAGGCTGCTGGGTGCTCCTAAGCTTCCCTTCGACTGAGTGGGCTATAGCACTGTATCTTTTCTTGGTCTCTCTGGCATGATTCCGAGGACCAGACTCTCTGTCTATTACCCCTTCAAAGAAACGGGACCTTGCAACCCAGTTGCCTTAGGTCTCCAGGACCACTGCTGACCCCCCAATTTCCCAATAGTGTAAGCACACCATTTCCTCGAGTTCCAACCTTGTGGGTACTCTGCATTTACACTCCATCTCTTCCAGGACACATGGTAGTGGAAGCAGACAGACACATATGCTTTGTAAGGCTTCCAAAATCCAATTGCTCTTTACTTTAGCTAGTGCAAGAAATAGACAAACCAAGACAAAATATTACAGCTGTATGCATTTCCCTGTCTCAGTTTCCTCACCGCTTGAGCATTCTTTGGTTTTAGGTCAGAGTCCTCTAAGGAATCCAGGATCCCTCCTCCTGCACATGGCTTCTTCTCTCAATCATGGAGCCTCTCTCTGCTGCAGTCAGGTTCCCTCTTCCTCAGATGGTCCTGCAGTTCAGGAGGACCCCTCTGCCATGAAAGCATGCCCCTCTGCTCCTGCCCAAGCTTCCTTGTCTCTGCGAGTCTCTCCGCCCAAGTTGGCTCGGGGTACTTCTACACAGCAAAAGACCCCACCACTGTAGCACGTCTCAGACCCTGGGTCAACTGACTCCCCTCCTCAGGTTTTAGAGCCCAGGCTCTAGCCCAAGCCTGAATGGCTACACTGCTATATTTAGCCCTGCAGCTGGAGCCCAAGAGCACTGACCTTATATTTAGATATACTAAACCTAGTTCTTCCCACACTACATATTTTGTTCTGCTTGTGGGAAAATTCCACTGTTCCAAACCCTAGTTCCCACGCAGTGAGGTTGGATAAAATTGGATTTACCTATGTGACCATCTCATCAAGGTTTAACAACTCTCCATTGTCCCTGATCCAGGGGATATGTGACACAGTCCGACATCATATGGCTGACTCCATATACATTGAGGGATTCAATGATACAGCAATTTCATCAGATCAACTAGAATTCATAAATTGTGAGATTACACAAGTCCTCACGTCCTCATCTTCTTTCTCTTTGCTCTCAGCATGCCTACAGTTGAGGGAAGACTCCCTCTTTAAAGAAAGAGGCTTTACTCACTTTGGATAAATTCAAAGGAAACAAGTTGATAGTTTATTAAAACATTTTAATGTCACTATCTCAATCCTTTGTTCTTTAAGGCTCCTCCTTTCATACAGAGTTTGCAAGACTGAATTAAAACCAAAGAGGAGCAATAAGTAGAGACAGAGACTGCTATAGAAAGCCAGCTTTCATTGACAGCAACAAGAAAAGATTCTGCATGGTTGCAAACAAAAATCAGGCACTTACATCATGATTAGTAATTAACTGGAACAGAATGGAAGATACCAACAAGTGATTTGTAATATGTTCCCAAAGTAAGAGTGAAAACTATTGGACGCAAAATCTTCATCTTCTATGGCATTAGATGACGGAAAATGGGAATCTTCCAGCCCATTTTAGAAAACATGATCACGTTTAAGGCCTATTTAAAAATTTCTCCTTAAATTTGCATTCAGTAGTCGGTTTCATCGTGACAATGTGTCACATCACAGCTCCATGGATGTTCCATCTGGACAGCAATGACACACTTAGGCCCTGATCTGATCTCTCTTACAATAGTGCAAGTTAGAAGCAACTCCCTTAAAGTCAGTAGTGTTACACGGACATGAAACCAGCATAAATGATACCAGAAACAGGCCCGTAGGCTGTGTGCGCCCTGGAAAACTGAACCTATTTTTACTGACCAGCTTGCACTGGTTTAAGCATAAACAGTTTATTGAGTTCATACTAGCCATGCTTACTTACTTGTGTTCTGAACCATTGCAGTTTTGCTTCATGCCCACTAAAACCACTTTAAAATGTTCTGTCTAAACATTTTTTGGAAAGAAAATGCCTTTTTGACTATGTGGATTTCCCCGCCCTGCTTTTGTCGACATTTTCAGGTTTATGTAAAAAAATCAGTTTGGGGGTTTACAAAGAAAAGTTAATTTTGTTTTTGTCAATTTTTCTCACAAGAAAAAGGTCATAATTTGCCAACGCGCTCCTAATGTCCACTGTACCGGAGTCAAGTAGCCTCTTTAAAAGCAGGCATCACTACCTCAGGGATTGGGAAGATCATGTGGCTGGGGGGGGGGGGGGGGGGGCGGAGGGAGGAAGTGGGTGAGGTGACCAACTAGAACTGCAAAAGAAACAATCTGGGGTTGACAGTATGGGGACAGTCATGGGTGGAGACAGGAGCAGGAAAAGGCGGTCTAGAGGCTGAAGCCAAGCTAGAAAAAACTGCAAAAGGCTGACAAACCAGCTGAGACCCACAGAGACCAGGCATTGGGAGAGAACCTGGGAGGGGGTCACCAACCCTAGTGGGCCAAGGACGAGACCTAGAAAGAGAGACAGTGACAGCAAATCCAGGAAAGGACAGTAGGAAAGACGTAGAGAGACAAGCCCAGGGAGATGAAGCAAGGCATGTAAGTGGACTTTCTCTACCTGTTGTACGGTCACCTAACTAGAACCCAGAGTAGAGAGAACAACTGGGTTCTCCTATGGCACCAACTGGAGGTGGCGTGGAAATTCCTCTTCAACTCCGCAGTGCCTCCAGGAGGAGGGCAAGTGGATATCCCTGTGGAAGGGATTACCAGGTCCAGGGAGGGGACTACTGAGCCCCAGCGAGCCCCAACTTTTGTAATTTTATCACAACTCTTGTGTTATTGGGTATTTTTCTAAGAACCTCCGCTCCTGGAGACTATTACATGAGGCTCAGGTTTCATTAAAAGATATCTAGCTCCCATGGTTGCAGAGAAAAGCTTGAGAACATGACTCAAGTGTACCTCAAAGACTCAAATACCAGAAGCCAAAATGGGGGGAAAAAGTTGTTTTTTCTTAAAGTCTCATGATTACACCAATATCATGATTTTTGAATGCTAAAGTCAGGCAAGACTGTAACGGGTTCAAAAACCCTGTTTGTGGATTTGTTTTGTTAATTCCAAAAGGAGTGGACTTTGTCACTTAGCCAAACGGCTAAATCATGCCAGTGCTGGGAGCTGGAGGAGAGTCAGTGAGTTAGCCCAAGGGGAAACTGAGGCAGACCTGTGACCAGAAGCTACTCGCTAACATCCACATCAGTGCTGTTTCACCATTTCAGCTGCAATGCACTCTAGGTACCTACCCCATAATTCCTGTCACAGGTCCAAGAAGCAGCAGATTCTGGGAGAATTCTGAAGGTCACTGGGAAGGTTTCTAAATTGGGGGAAGAAGGCGGGGGGAAGAGGACTGACCATGCTGGCAATAAGCTACTGCAGACTGAAACAGTAGCCACACTAACCAGGTATTTAAGCCTGGAGGAAAACAAGTCAAATCCAAATGGTACTTGGCACACACAAACCCTTTGGATACTAGTTTGTGGAGATTAAATGTTTATAAGCGTGGTAGTGGGGCCACTCAGTTCTTAGCAAGGTAAATTTCTCTATGTTCACAAGAGATGGTAAAACGACTAATTTAAGAGGTTCCTTTTCATGCACTCACAGTTCCCAAAGCTATCTCTTTACTAAGACTTTGATGTTAAATATTATCTTCCATCTAAGTCAAGTCTCATGCACAACAACTTACTCTAAGGCTAGAATCTTCACTTTTAAAGGAGACCCTGTATTTAGTATCTCTTGTTAGTAAACAGCTATGCTTTCAGTGCTTTGAAAAAATTTCCACAGTTAAACATACTAATCGATTTTTAACACTGATTTTCCCTGCGAAGAATGTAGGATTTGAGGGTGTGGGGTAGAGAAACAGGAGAAGGTAAGGGGACACATTCCTAAATAATCATAGAGGGTCCAGCCATAAATCTTTAGTGAACAGCTTCCAGTTGTTGTTTTCATACTGCAGTGTTGCGTTGATATCAGGTTTGTCTACAAATTCTATGGTACATTTCTGAATGCCACAAGGAGACTGCTCCAGCTCCAACACTGTGATATTGTTCGGTGACGATGAAACGAGGATGTTGCTTGGAACAAATAGGGTCACTTGAGGACCACGGACTGGCCAGTAACGACCGAGGTTAAAGCCATTGATCCAAATTTGTCCCTGCCAAAAGACAAAAAAAAATTTTTTTAAGTCAAATAAGAATTATTAAATTAATAGCTTACTTAACCTCTACCATCCTGAGGACAGGAATTGAGCCTTCATGTTTCATACAATGAAGCACTATATTTTCACACTATATATTGATCAGGCTAAAATATGCTGGGATTTAAATCCTGATCAAAACACACTTTAAAAACAGGCAAAACAATCATAGTTCCTTGATTAATTAAAAACAGTGTCAACATTTAAAAATGAGATGTTGGAAGAAAATATACCTTTACTAAAAAATGAAGACTTGCATGCCAAGAAAATAAATTAGTAGTATCCATAAAACACCAAGGAGACAGAACTACTGTGTCCCAGACCAGTCAATACTACTTGGGAAGCTTGAAAAAGTGACTCTTGGCAAGTTTAACTGAAGACATTTGGGAGCAACAGAATTTCTGGATGTTGCATTTGTGTCTCACCTGAAGCCATTCTCTGTAGAGCTCTGTGAAGCTCAATATTTTAGTTGTCAGGAGCTTCTGGCAAACCTTCCTTTGGTTTTATTTCAAGAGGGAGCAATATAATGTCCAACCCTCTCCCAGCCCTGAATTTTGCTTTAAGTTTCAGGTTAAAACAAACCTGAAAACAAAATATTTGCTTAAAGGTAACTGGTAAAGGGGAGGGGAGGTGACTTGTTGAAAAAGTGCACTGAACAATGATCAGAGTTTTTGCGCAAAAAAAGTAATTTATTCGCAGCTTGTTTTGGATATGAGAAATTCAGACGTTTCCGACCCTCAAAGTCTCTATGGCAACAGGAGAACTTGATAAATAACATCACGAAAGAGAAACCTGAGCAACTGTGAAAAAAAAGGGACAGTTTAGCTAGACTGTTAAACTGTTTTCAGTGGGTTTTGTTGTTGTTTGGTTAAAGTCAAGTTCTAGTGACCACCAAGACTTAGGAGAAAAACTAATACTCTTGTTAAAGTTGAAAGACCCAGACCATGTCTGGTAATGCGAGATCTCACACAAGCATCTGAGACATCCAAGAAGCACTCTTGCAAAAAGAGGGATGACTTGACATTGTTGTTTCTAACGTAAAAAAAACAAGCTTAAGAAAGCCTTTCAAAAAAATTGCATCTTTTAAACACATCAAGCAGGAAAAACACCCCCAAGCTCATGATTTTTAGAAAAATCATCTTAGTCATCTTTAAAACGGTGACGTTTCATACCATTTCAGTGGAATTGTAAACGGACCCACATTCACTCAAAACTGAACCTCGGTTCATGAACATTTTGACTGAACTGGGCTGTTTTGAGTTCATAACAAAAAGGAAAGTTCCACGTGTTTTTGAGGTTTAACATGCCACACAGCTCCAATCTCTCACGAATGCACTTTCTGTGTTAATCAGATACAGGCTCAGAACACTGGGACTTCAATGGATGAGAATTCAACAGGAGCAGGTGAATTAAAGCATCAATTTTTTCCCCATATAAAATATCCTTAGCCGTTAAGACTAGGGGAAAAAACTATGAGATGCATGGCACAAAGGCAGAATGATGACTAAATAAAAGGGTTTCTATAAGGCACTGGGAAGGTAGGACTTTAACAGCATCGTTGTGGCTTCCGAAAAACTTAGGGTACGTGAAATTGCAATTAAAAATGAAAGGTGAGGAAAATGTAGCAAAGTCTCTCAAACATAGATTAGTAGAGTATTAAAAAGAAAATAGTTATATTGCAGTTGTGTTTCTGTAAATTTATTTCAAATCTTTATAAATAAATTATGTCACATTCATAATTTTTCTCCAAGAGACGGTAAATTCCCAAATGAGGGTGAGTTCAACTTTCCATTTGCCTCCGTGGCCTAGGATCCTATCTTGCTCTGTTTTGCCAAGGTGTTGTTAAACTTCAACCCCAAACATTTTTTTTTAATCAAATTAATCTCATTCTGTGGCTTGTTTTTGCGGTACGTAGGGGAAAAGAAAATATTCTGCCCCAGTGCTTTGCTTCTGTGATCTTTTAGGGTGAAAAATGGCATTAGAATTGCTGTAAGTTACTGTTCCACGCACAAGATGAATTCATTACGGTAATGTGAAATATGCTCTAGCTCATTGAGAACTTGTGGGTTGGTGCAGGACTTAGTGGGGGAAATTCTAAGACCTATACAGAAGGTCAGATGAGATTAAAAAAAAATCATAATGGTCCCTTCTGGTCTTTAAGTCTGACAGTTTACTTCATACAATTTCTTGGAAAATATGAGCTCAAAGGTTAATTTGCAAGGAGCTGTTCTTAAGTTTACAGATCACGTATGCAGCATGGTTATGAAATCCTATGTCCATATATGCCCCCAAATCTACTAATTTATAACATCCATATAGACTAAACAACATGTTATACAAAATAAAAACAGAAGCAGCAGCAATTAGAAACAGAAAACTTCCTTTATATGACAAGATAGTTGTTCACAACTCAGCAGTAGTTTCTAGTTCAATATCTAAACTCTGAAAACCCTTTAAGCCATACCATTAAGTTCTGCAACAGACAGGAGCCTCTAAACCACTGTGGTTTAAAAAAAAAAAAAAATACAGCACACTTGATATTCTACAACACAGCAACAACTTAACTTTGCACTCAGTCAATTACAGCCTGTGCAATTTTTTAGGAGTAAATTCAGTACCACTGACAGGTGCTAGATTGACAGTCTTAGACTTTTTAAAAAATGTATCTTTATTATTTTTATATAAAATATTAAAACAATGAAACAAAACATATATAAATACAAGCACAAGATAGAAATAGCATATAAAGAACAAATACAACATTCATGATTTCTAAAATCTGGGGGGAAAAAACAAAAAACAACCTGTAGAGATCATGCAGGGCATCAATTATTAAAGTGACTAAATAGATAAATAAGTGAGAACATAACCTATGAGTATTGCGGACTAATATATACTAAACTTCAAAAAATATGCAATAGTTTCATGAGTAACCAGACATCCTCATATTTTTTTTCAAGCATTTCTATTAGACAGTGTCATTTTTTCCATTAATGCAGTAATAAAGAACTCACTAAGCCAATCTGTGTACGACTGAGGAATTGCAGAGCGCCATTTTCTCAAAACAACTCTTTTGGCCACTAATATAGTTACTGCAATCCATTTCTTAATGTTAGTCTTACACATTTAAAAAACAACAACAAATGTTCAAGAGTACTGCATGAAAGAAAAAGCCTGCCAGTGTAATGATGACTGACCATGCACAGTACGTTGCTATAGCGCAGAGTTGCAACTATCACTCATTTGGAGGGAGGTACTTTTATTTAGTCTTATTTTCATAGCGATTTTAAAATCTCACCTCATGATGAACGATTGCTACTTGTTTTCAATGAAGTTTTAAAATGTTACTCATTCAAACTAAGATTGCCCAATAATGGCTATGAAGTATGCAACAATTTCATAGCAGAAAACTATTTTCAACTTCTACCAATACTGTATTATTTTGAAGGCTCCTGTGGACTTGATAAAAATGTCAGAAAAACCCTTACAGTCCTTCATGAACACATTCACGGTTATGCATATATAGTGTACCATGACATCGTATAGGGCGGGTATGTGGAATCTTTGACCATGATACTAATTCCACTGAATTTTCAGGAATCTTTCAAATCACATTACTGTCATTCATGGCAAATACAGAAAGGTTGTGGAACCTACCTAAGAAGCATTAGGTGTTGGAACAGAACCATTTCAAAGTGCCAAACAAAAACCCTGGATCTAAGTTCATCCAAAATTTGAGAGTTAGTAGGTTTTGGAATCCAAATCAGAATTTAGCAATTGGCCTGTGTTTCAATTTGTGGGGATAAAACAAAAGATCTGGAACCTGTGAATGGCCTGAACTTTGAAGAGTGAAAAATCAAGATCCACATTTTCTTTTATAAAGACACATCATTGTGGTCATTCTGCTTCCTTCTTTGAAAACAAATATCACCCTACATGTCCTTCTCTAGATGCGAGATTAGCTCCAAATCAGCAATCAGCAACTGGTGTACCTGCATCCCTGCAAACCCCAAGTGTTGCTAAGGAAAGCCATGATTTGCATCATTGCCTGTGTAACCCTCAATCCATGCAAATCACTGCTTTTCTTGACTACAGTAGGGGCTTGGGCTGGTGCAGCTACACAGGTTGCTATAGCTGAAATCCAAGTTAGCTGGGGCTTATCCAATTCAGCATTAGGCATCTCCACTGCTCCAGTTTCCCCTCTGAGTCACCCACAGGCTTGTAGGTTGCTGCAGTGCTCGCATGCAGGAGTCTTTACTGCATTGCAGCACTGAGTTGACAGCTCTCTGGCTAAGTCAGAGTTCACCACTTCCGGAGCATCAAAAATAAAGTCTAGTGGCAACACACAGTCTTCTGCCCTACACTCTTCCAGGTCACAGCAGTTCCCTCCGAGGGTCTTAGGCAATCTTCAGCCCTTCCACCAGGCTCAGCTTGCTGCCTCTAATTAATCTTCCCACATCTCACAGTAGCAGCATAGAAGGGGGCCAATGCCCACAGTCTCCTACAGGTTCCATCTTATAATTAGGCTATTTGCCCTTAGTCACTCAAGCTCTAGCCTTGTCCTTCAGTTTTCCCCAGGCCATATTCCTCCATAAGCCTTCCTCCAGCTTCCCCTGTATATAAACCCCTTTCCCAGGTCTCTCAGCTGAATCTTCTCCCAGCAGTCTCGCTCCCCAGGCCCTCTGCCTGGGAACTAGGGGGAACCTTCACCCTGCACTTGCTTTCTCCCCACCTCCACTCTCAAAGTGGGCTATTGGCGCTCCTTATGAACTTTGGATGGTCACTTGACTGCCACCCCCAGGGCTCATTCCTCTCAGCTAGGGAGAAATTCTGGTCTTGTCTACACACAAAACTTGTACTGCTTTAACTATACCAATATAGGTAAAGTGGTACAGAGCCTTGCAACCCAACAGGACCCGACTACAAGTGTGGGGTTCGGGTTGGGCTGGAAACCAGCCCACACTCTCAGGCTCAGGTCAGCTCTGATCACTTCCTCCTGCCTGTGGGGTTGGCACGGTGGTGGCTGCATGCTCTGCTCCTGCCAACCACTGCCACCTCACTGCTCTGTGTGCTGCCAGGGAAGAGGCGCTGCAACTCCTCATCACACTTACTCCGTAGCACACGCCACACAGTCAGGTGGCGGCTGGCAGGAGCAGGCCACGCAGCTGCTGCTGCATCAGTCCTAAGGGCAGGAGGTGGCTGGCGACAGATTGCAGGCCCAGGATGACCCCAAGCCCACACGACAGCACTGGCACAGGTTCGGAGCGGGATGGAGTAACTGTTGGGTTTGGGTCGGGACTGAAAAGACTTAACCCTTTTGGATCAGGTTTGGCTTGACTATGCTTGGGTCGGGTTCAAGTCCGGGTCAGGCTTGAAAATTAGTCCTGGGCAGACCTCTAAAGTGGTACAACCCCTCTAGCGTGGATGCAGTTATAGTGGTATAAAGGTGATTATACCAGTATAGCTTATTCCCATAAGGGAAGGGGAATCAGCTGTATTGGTATAAGGCATCTTTATACAGCTACAGCTGCATCCATATTAGGGAGTTGGGTCTGATGTAGCTACTTCGATAGTCTAAATATATCCAACAAAATCGGTACAAAACAACCCAAACCCAACTGTGCAGGCCAGGAAGGGCCAAGCCTTGGAGCTGGCACACTGGGCCATTCATGTGTCCTGGGATCACTGAACTGCTGTTCCCAGGTACAGACAAAGCCAGACTATCTGAAGAGTCCATTTTTTAAAGTGAGGAGCCTGCTCAGTCAGGGAGGGGGACATAAAATTGAACTGGGGAAGGGAGGGGGAAGAGGATGCTAAACCAATCCAAGTGATTTCCTTGAGAAGATCGATAACTGCTGCATGCCACCAGCTCATATGCAGTTTCAGCTAGGTGGGGATTTAAAATGGAGTTCTAAATCGCTATAGAAATGGGGGCTTGTAATCAAAACAAAAAGGGCCCAGCTATACTATGGGTGCAATTTCCATAAGCACTTAGCATTGACCTCTTGCACCCCCTGAAGTCAATGTAAATTCTACTACTGACTTCAATGGAAGCAGAGAGAACAGTGAGAGCTGTTGGAAATCCCACCCACTCAGGTTTAACCATGCCAATTTATTTATTTAGCATTTGTGTATTCGCCTAGCCAAGCATTAGCGTTCTCAGTGGCCAAGTGCAGCTCTCAGAGCCCACCACTGAATTTGGTTAGCAGGCACTCCTCGACAATGGGTAATCATTGTTCAACCTGCACTGCAGCTTGGACTGTCTCAAAGACCCCAATGGAGCTGGTTGGTTGCACAGACGCCTTGCCCAGTCTGGAATCAGTTAAGAAGGACCTGACGACGTAGCAGGTTGAAGCTGGGCAGGCGAGCAGTAGGGTCTGTGACGAGAAACTGATTGGTGGTTGGTGTTAAACACCAGTCTTCCCGCCACAGGGACTCTGCTGTCACATCCTGGCGTGGCAGCCGTGATGAAAGATGTGTAGCTGGTGGGCTACAGAGGTCACTGAACAAGGGAAAGCTTGGATCGGCATGTATCTTATCAAGCAGCTTGCTAGCTGCAATCGCCAACCTGATGTAAGGGGCAGCAGTGTGGCTCCGAACTGGAAGCCAAGCCAATGTCCAGTTGTCAGACACGATTAGGGATTTTTACATTCCAACGGGATTTTTTTGTGGGTAATGAGGGTGGGTTTTAGAATCATTTAGGCAACCTTGTTACAAGTTAGGTCATGACTGTTCCTGCTGGGACCCTTCCCCTGAGCTAGCAAGTCTCATCTTCTGACTGTCAGAATTGTGTGCTTTGTTAATGAGCAATTTTTAATTTTTTAAAAAAGGCTAAAATCTCCATACAAAGACACTGGATAATTTTCTCCGCTCCTCGGCATGAAGAGTTTTTCTAGCACCACTTCAGCAGTTATGTCCTTTATTACTTCTGTTCAGCCAGCCTGACTCCACTCTTGCTCAAGAGGCCAACTTCTAGTACCTCACTTTCTCCAGAACAAGCAGCCTTTTAAAAGCCTGTATTCACTTCCCTTCTCCAGAGGGCAGCTCTCTCTCCATCCCCCCCAAGAAAAAAAGACCCAAACTGAATGCCATATTCTAAATGGGCCTCACCACACACATCTTTGTGTCCTACTCACTATATCTATAATAGCTGCATACTTACGTGGCACATCACTTGCCTAGCCAACGTCACTGAATGACTACTTAATATGAGCTTCCCTCAGCTTAGTTTGTTATCCCCAGATTTATTCAAGATTTAGGTAAATTATATGATCCACAGACTAGTCACTTACAAGATCTCAACATCTCTGAATATCATTTGATATATGTGAGTGACCCTTCAAAACTACCTCACTGTTGTTACGTGGTCCTCCCCTATTAGCGGGCTGTTCTTGACCTTTAACAACAATTTTAAGGTGACTTTAGAATCAGATTCAGGTTTTTTGGTAAACATCTTAGAAAAAGAAACCTACCTTTGTCCAGCCAGGAAACTTGATATAGGTGTCTTGGGGTAAATCGGGGATTCCACTGGGAATAGAAAGTCTGCCAGTGTAAAAAGCAGGAGCTGCATATCTTGAGGGATTACCACCAGATGTTTTTGATTCATCACCTCTGCTATTTAGGCCATGGCCCACCACACTGTCTATGTCTAGGGGGTAGATCTCCCAGTCAACGAGTGTAACTTGGCCAAGAGATAAATTTGACACTAGACCCTGCAAAGAAATTAAAGATGTTAACAAAATCAATAATCTCATCTCATTACAGTTATTTACCTCCAACTGTCCTGAGTACAAAACAGATAAGAGAAATAAAAACTTGACTGAACTACAGTAGTCACCAGTATTGCCAACCCCAAGTGTTCAAAACTCATGTGTCAGGTCCCCCAAAATTAAGGATTAGTTTAAAAAAAGCAAAAACCAACCCCCCCCCCAAAAAAAACCCCTAAAGAAACCCCTCATTTTTATTTGAGGTCTGGGTTTTGAGCCTTTAGGATACACTTGGGTCACATTTTCAAGCTTTTCTCTGCAACCATGGAGGCTAGAAAACTTAGTGTTAAAATCAAGCTGCATTTTTCACAATCACGGGATTCCAGGAATTGGCGCATTAAGGAAATCACAAGAGCTGGCAACACTGAGTCACTCTACATAGTAGTAGAGACAGTGTTATTTGTTTCCTACAGAACTACTGTAGCTCGTCCACAGTATCACAAAGTCAGGGCTTCAAGGCTCACCCTGAGCCAGCAAAGTACTTATGTATGTGCTTAACTTTAAGCATACTAGTCCATGTTACTTCAATGAGACTGATGTGCTTAATGTGAAAAATGTTATTAAGTAATCATGCTGAAGTGGGACCTAAGTGAGGACACATTTCATACATCAGAGGTAGATTCAGAAGTTTGCTTACAGAAATCAAATCCTCCCCTACCCACAAAAGTTGGTACAACAGTTTCTATTACAGTATTTGACACTTAGGTCACACCAATAAAACCTTCCCATGCAGACAAAGCCGCAGGGTTGAATTTAAATTGATATAGTGAGATAAGTATAACTCCTAACGTAGACACACTTATTCCAGCATAAGAATCGTCTTTCAGCATAGTTTAAACCCCTTCCCAAGCGACATAAGCTCAACTGAAAAAAAAAAAAAAAAAGCCTCTCTTACACCAGAATAAGAGAGTGTCCACACAGGGGGTTATACTGGTAAAGCTTTCCTATGTAGACAAGCCCTTACTCTAATAAACAGTCTGAATTCAAGTCATATGGCATATCTTTGGCCAGGTTTTCTGAACTTGCTTGCCTATATCCATGTTTAGGCACTTAGATAAGGAGTAGTCTGACTTTCAAATGGTGCTAAGATCCCGCAGCTCCTAATGAACATTTTGTCTTTTGTTTTTATCAGCGCCTTTCTAATATGCATTAAAATAGAGAAGCGAGTTTTCCAGGTAACATACAGCAAAAGATGTAGGAAGCACATACAACCACACTAGATGTGCTTCCTTCCTTTGTTTCCTTCAGCAACAAGACATAGATCAGCAAATGCAAAACAACAGATATTTTGAGCTACTTCCCCAAAATCTAGATAATTCCATTTCACATTGTTAAACCTTAACCAAAAAAGGAAACACAAAAGCTACCTTATTTGCTTTAAAAATGTAGGCCTTTTTGCAAGGTTTGTGGCACAACTCCCTCAAGTTTAGCTTTGAGGACAAAGGTATTTTAAAAAAGACTAGACAGTTAATTTCTCTTAGTTTCCCCAACTGATATTGTATAATTCCCCCTAAACCCTTGCTTACCACAGCAGAGAGAGTCCCCTCTGCAAGAAACAGTATTACACATTTTCCATAGGTATCTGGAAAATTCTAATCTCTTCTCTATGCAAGGATCTCACTTTTCTGCAGCCTCTGGTGCACACACGGGTTTCTTTTCATACCATACATGTCTACTGAACCTGATTTCATTCCTAATATTTAAATGCTGAATCCCGGATTTTTGTGAAAAGCTCAACTCAACCATTACCTATGGAAGCACAACTGGCTCCTCCATAATTCATCTTCTAAACTCAATTTTGTTATTTTACAATCTAGTTCCCAGTAAAAAGGGGTACACATCCCCCAGACTACCAGCACACTTGTTACCCTTCTTGGCAGTCGTGGGCTCTCACACCCATCAGATAAAGGGTGACGCACACTGGCAGGGTAGCACAGATGGAACTGGCTCTACTGTTGCCCATGCAACACCTGTTCAGTAGATAAAGAAAGGACTTCAGTCTGCCGGACTCTTAGTCCACCAGCTTCCACAAGCACCACAGATACACACGTGCACACATTTTGCCCAGGCTAGGATTTAAAGGTGTATTGTTAGCTCAATCTAACTAGTAACTTCTAAAACTCAAGACAGGACAAGTAAAATTGTACTTCGGCATGTGCTAAGCTGGTGAAAGCTTGGAGCCTAGGCAACTTACCAAGCACTGAAGTACTGCTTCCTTTCTCCTAATTAGAGTTTTACCAAGGTTAGTTAGATTGGACTAGCTAACAGACTCCAGCACTATACCCTTAAACCACAAATTTCCAAAACGTATCTCAGAACCGTAAGCACCTTAAGTAACTAGACTCCTTTAGAGGGCTCTTGAAACCAGAGTGGCTGAACTGGAGGAGCTAAAGGAGACAAAAAGAGGTACATACACAAGACTTTCCAGGACACAGTGGAGTGGTCCCACTTCATAGTCTGACATTCTCTGTGCTGTTGAGGAGGACGAAAGTCTTGAGGAAGAACAATATCAAGCTGGAGTGGAGGGAAATAATCCTAGAGTTAAGACACTCCTTCCATATGATGTCATGTTATCCTCTCATACTGAGCATAACCCTTTGGGGGAGGGGACTCCTGTTCCTAGGAACAGACAGGTAATAGTAAAGGGGGATTCAATTATTAGAAATATAGATAGTTGGGTATGTGATGACTGGGAGAATTGGTTGCTGGATGCAAAGGTTGCAGATCTCTCAAGACATCTAGACAGGCTTATGTGCAGTGCTGGGGAAGAGCTGGTGGTTGTAGTACATGTAGGTAGCAATGACATCCGGAAAGCTAGGAAAGAGGTCCTGGAAGGCAAATTTAGGTGTTAGGTAAGAGATTAAAGTCCAGGACCTCCATGGTAGCAGTCTCTGAAATGCCTCTAGTTCGACATGCAGGCCCAGTTAGACAGGCAGAAAAGCATGATCTCAATACGTGAATGAGATGATAGTGTTCAGAGCAGGGATTTAGGTTTATTAGGAACTGGGGAACCTTTTGGGAAAGGAAGAGTTTGTACAGGAAGGATGGGCTCCACCTAAATCAAAATGGAACCAGATTGCTGGCATGTAAAATTTAAAGGTCACAGAGGAGTTTTTAAACTAAGAGGTGGGGGAAAGCCAACAGTTCGGACAGAGACATCCTTTAGGGGAGGATCTATTAACAGGGATTCTCTATGTCCTAGTAAAGAGGAGAGGATAGAAGTTGGTAAAGAACAAGTAGAAGATGAAGAGAAACAGTCAAACAAAAAGGAGTTCCATTCAATTACACCATAGGAAGGCAAACAACTAAATACGGATACATTTTATATGTGCTTTTATACAAATACTAAAAGTCTAAATACTAAGATGTGTGTACTTGAGAGCCTGGTATTAAATTAGGATATTGACATAATAGGCATCACAGAAATATGATGGAACGATGATAATCAATGGGACGTGGTAATACCAGGCACAAATTATATAGGAATGATGGAGTAGGTCATGCTGGTGGGGGAGTGGCACCATAAGTGAAAGAAATCACAGAGTCAAATACTGTAAAAATCTTAAATGAATCAAACTGTACCACAGAATCTCTGTGATAGCTAGTCCATGCTTGAATAATAAGAGTAAAGCAGCATAAATATACTATCAACTACCTGGCCAGGATGGTGACAGTGATTGTGAAATACTCAGACAGATTAGAGAGGCTACAAAAATAGAAATCACAATAGTATTGGGGGATTTCAGCTATCCCCATATTGACTGGGTAACATATCACCCCAGGACAGGATGCAGAAATAAAATTTCTAGACACCATAAATGACTGCTTCTTGGAGCAGCTATTCCTGGAACCCACAAGGGAGAGAAAGTTCTTGATTTAGTCCTAAGTGGAGCACAGGATCTAGTCCAAGAGGTGAATATAGCTGAACAGCTCAGTAATAGCGACCATAATGTAATTAAATTTCACGTCCTTGTAGGGAGCAAAATACCACAGACACTCACCACAGTAGCTTTTAATTTCAGAAAAGGGAACTACACAAAAATGAGGAAGCTAGTTAAGTGGAAATTAAAAGGAACAGTCACAAAAGTGAAATGCCTGCAAGCTGCATGGAAACTTTTTAAAAACACCACCATAGCTATATGTATATCCCAAATTAAAAAACAACAACAGCAAGATGACCAAAAAAATGCCACCTTGGCTAAACAACAGAGCAAAAGAAGCAGTTAAAGACAAAAAGATGTCTTTTAAAAGTTGGAAGTCAAATCCTACTGAAGAAAATAGAAAGGAGCATAAACTCTGGCAAGTCAAGTGTAAAAGCATAATTACACAGGCCAAAAAAGAATTTGAAGAGCACTAGCAAAAGACACAAAAATTAACAATAATTTTTTTTAAGTACATCAGAAACAGGAAACCTTCCAATCAGTGGGGCCACTGGACAACTGAAGTGCTAAAGGAGCACTCAAGGAGGATAAGGCCATTGAGGAGAAGCTAAATGAAGTCTTTGCATCAGTCTTCACTGCAGAGGATGTGAAGGAGATTCCTACAACTGAGCCCTTCTTTTTAGGTGACAGATCTGAGAAACTGTCCCAAATTGAGGTGTCAATAGAAAAAGTTTTGGAACAAAATGATAAATTAGACAGTAAGTCAGTCACCAGGACAAGATGGTATTCATCCAAGAGTTCGGAAGAAACTCAAATATGAAACTGCAGAACTACTAATTGTGTTATGTAACCTCTCTCTTAAATCAGCCTCTGTACCATATGACTGGCAGATAACTAAAGTAATGCCGATTTTTAAAAAAAGTTCAGAGATGCTCCTGGCAATTACAGGCAAGTAAGTTTTACTTCAGTATCAGGCAAATTGGTTGAAACTATAGTAAAGAACAGACTTATCAGACACATAGATAATAATATATGGAGGTATACCTATCTCATAGAACTGAAAGGGACCCTGAAAGGTCATTGAGTCCAGCCCCCTGCCTTTACTAGCAGGACCAAGTACTGATTTTGCCCCAGATCCCTAAGCGGCCCCCTCAAGGATTGAACTCATAACCCTGGGTTTAGCAGGCCAATGCTCAAACCACTGAGCTATTCCTCCCCCCGTCCCATGAAGATGATATGTCAGGGAACAGTCAACACAGCTTTTGTAAAGGAAAATCGTGCCTCACCAATCTATTAGAATTCTCTAAGGATGTCAACAATCTTGTGGACAAGGACGATCCTATTGATAAAGTGTACTTGGACTTTCAGAGAGCCTTTCACAAGGTCCCTCACCAAAGGCACTTAAGCAAAGGAAGCAATCATGGGATAAAAGGGAAGGTCCTCTCATCGTTCAGTAACTGGCTGAAAATAAGGAAACAAGGGGTAGGAATAAAAGATCAGTTTTCACAGTAGAGAAAGGCAAATAGCAGGATCCCCCAAGTACCTGTACTGGGACCAGTGTTGTTCAACATATTAATTATGATCTGGAAAAGAAGTAAATAGTGAAGTGGCAAAATTAGCAGATGATACAAAATGACGCAAGATAGTTAAGTCCATAGCTGACTGAGAAGAGTTACAAACGGATCTCACAAAACTGGGTGACTGGGCAACAAAATGGGAGATGAAATTCAATGTGGGTAAATGCAAAGGAATGCACATTGGAAAACACAATCCCAACTACACATATAAAATGATGGGGTCTATATTAGCTGTTACAACTCAAGAAAGAGATCTGGGAGTTATTGTGGAAAACATCCACTCAGTGTGCAGGGCCAGTCAAAAAAACTAACAATGTTAAGGACCAAGATAGATAAGACAAGACAGAAAATATAATGCCCACACTTCGAATACGGCATGTAGTTCTGATCATCACATCTCACAAAATGTATATTAGAATTGGGAAAAGTACAGAGAAAGGCAACTGAAATGATAAGGGGTATGGAACAGCTTCCATACAAGGAGAGATTAATAAGACTGGGACTGTTCAGCTTAGAAAAGCGATGGCTAAGGAGGGATATGCTAGAGGTCTATAAAATTATGACTAGTGTGAATAGAGCGAATAAGGAAGTGTTATTTACTCCTTCCATTAACACAAGAACCCGGGGTCACCCAATGAAATTAACAAGCAGCAGGTTTAAAATAAACATAAGGAAGTACTTCTTCACAAAAACACACAGTCAGCCTATGCAACTTATTGCCAGGGAATGTTGTGAAGGTCAAAACTATAACTGGGTTCAGAAAAGAATTAGGCAAGTTCCTGGAAGATAGGTCTGTCAATAGCTGTTAGCCAAATAGTCAGGGATGCAACCTCATACTCTGACCAACCCTAAACCTCTGACTGCCAGATATTGGGACTGGACCACTCGATAATTGCCCTGTTCTGTTCATCCCCTCTAAAGCATCTGGCACCGGCCACTGTTGGAAGACAGGATACTGGGCGAGGTGATGACTGGTCTTACCCAGTACGGCCATTCTGATGTTCTTATGTTAAACCTAAATCTGGTTTAAATCCTTTTGCTCTGCATTATCACCATTATCAGATCATTCTTTCCCTGTCTATCTAGTGTGACAAAGTTCCTCCTCTATCTTGGTGGGTCCTGCGCTTATTGGCGGATTTTCTTGCCTCAGAGATTCACCATATGGGTTGGGGAACAGCCCAGAGACCTTCCTCTCTGGAAGAGCCCACAGTCCAGGTCAATTGGGAGGTTTGGGGGGAACCCGGGCCCACCCTCTACTCCGGGTTCCAGCCCAGGGCCCTGTGGACTGCAGCTGTCTATAGTGCCTCCTGTAACAGCTGCATGACAGCTACAACTCCCTGGGCTACTTCCCCATGGCCTCCTCCAAACACCTTCCTTATTCTCACGACAGGACCTTCCTCCTGGCGTCTGATAATTCTTGTGCTCCTCAGTCCTCCAGCAGCACACCCTCTCAGCTCCTAATGCCTCTTGCTCCCAGCTCCTCACACTCAAACCACAAACTGAAGTGAGCTCCTTTTAAAACCCAGGTGCCCTGATTAGCCTGCCTTAACTGATTCTAGCAGCTTCTTCTTAATTGGCTCCAGGTGTCCTAATTAGCCTGTCTTAACTCATTCTAGCAGGTTCCTGATTACTCTAGTGCAGCCCCTCCTCTGGTCACTCAGGGAACAGAAAACTACTCATCCAGTGACCAGTATATTTGCCCTCTACCAGACTCCTGTACCCCACTGGTCTGGGTCTGTCACACTAGGTTATTATAATTTGCATCTCACCATCCTGGAAGACAACAACATCAAACTCTTAGTCAGGATTCCATAAAATATCCACTGCCTAATATAACTGAAGACAGTGAGCAACATCCACTAGATGCGGTACATTGACAAGTCTCAGATGTTCTTTGGATAGACACATTTAGAGAGCGGTCTCC
Organism: Chrysemys picta bellii; assembly: GCF_011386835.1. Classification (NCBI taxonomy): domain Eukaryota; kingdom Metazoa; phylum Chordata; order Testudines; family Emydidae; genus Chrysemys; species Chrysemys picta. The sequence goes on from NC_088792.1 coordinate 87,310,768, forward strand.
CCAAGCAAGTCAAGAAAGACATTTTATTTTTATTTATTTTCATGTATTTAAAAAATCTACTTCCTCCTTCTGCACACATGCCTTTGCTGAGTAACCACGTAATCTCATTGCTGTGGCACCTTCTCTTCCTCTAGCCTTTCTCTAGCGGTTTGCTTTTGCCCTCACATCTAAATTGGGCTGTAAGTCTTTGCCAAAATCTTAACAGCACTGTGAGGTGCCTAGCTTACCTGTGGGGAGGGGCTGCAGAAAAGACAAGATCTTGATATAAATGGTCAGGATTACCTGATGCCACAAGTAGGGCTACGGAAACCCCATTTTAATGGCCAGATGGTCAACTCCTGAAGCAGACTGGAGATGAAATTAGTTTTCTTCCAAAAGTCATGCTCATGCCAGCGAAGCATCACTAATCTGACTGCAATTCGCCGTAATCCTGCCAAACAGCTGTGCAAGCCTCCACTCAATGCAGCTCTTCTAAAGAACTTCCATCTTGGCTTGCAGCAGTCCCATTTCAGACCTTGGTCTCTCCCAAGTAGTGACGGCCAGTTGTGTCACACTGTACTATAGTTTTTTGGTATGGGTAAATATGCCACTAGGGAGCACCAAATTCAGACTCTTGAAACCCACTGTAATCTGCATTTGAACCTAGATCTCCAGAAGAGGATTAAAGTCTGAACCACTGCACCTCCAAAGCCAAGCTACCCACATTTTTGGGTCTCCAATAGTTATTCTTGCAGTTTGAGCCACAGATTCCCTTCGACGGGCAAAGTGGGTTCCTGGCCACTGCTCCATTGTTATTGTATTCCAGTAGTAACCAGAGACAATCAGTGATCAGGGCCCTATTGTGCTAAGCACAATACAAACATAAAAAAGGTAGTCCATTCAATACAGCACAAACATAACAAAACGGTGGTCCTGTCACTACTTCTCCCCCATCTGTAACAGAAGTCAACACCAAGCTTGATACTCACCAAAATTCATATGATAGCACTTCCCCCGGTTCATGTTAATACAATGTTGGGACATTACTAATGATGAATTACAGTTCAGAAGTATGCTTTAGATAAGCACCCAGAGGTTCTGAGATTTATAACCAAGCCTTATCTCATCTGCTCAAACCTGGACTGGAAATTTGGCAAGATAAAGCATTTGCATGAGGGATCCTTCTTGCAGGGATGCTGAAAAATGCTGCAAGAGTGCAGCACTTGCAACTGAACCAAGACATGTCTGGACATTCAAAAGTACTAATTTTATATATAAAATCTGAATTTGCAAACTCCAGTGAGCTTGAGTTCTAAATGACGTTTCAGCTGTTTTGAATTCATTTGAACTGGTTCATGCATCCTTAGATGATATGTCAGAAGACTCAACACCTCTTGAGAGCCCTGTGGGTGATATAAAACCACCAAAAGTTAAAGGGTGTCTGCTTTTAATGCCACTTTGACCTCAATGAGAGCAGAACTCATAAGAAAAGTATTAGTTGTATTCTGAGTTAGGTATGCACCAGCATATTCCCGAACCCTTTGCTCTTACTATTGCATTAAGGTTTTCTTCTACCAATAGAAGAAAAGCTGATCTCTGGTGTGCTTTGACAAGTTTAATTGTATAATCATTAGTGACTAAATTTACCTTAAAGTCATTGTTGTATCTACCATAGTTTACTCGACCCATGTTTTCTACCAACACATCCAGATTTGATCCAGCCTTCCCGGTTATATTTATCGCGTATGATTTGCCTCTTTCAAGGACGCCCTGAGGAACCTGTAAGCATAACACCAAAAGGAGAAAATAACAAAGCTCAAACAGGAGACAAAACACAGGCTATTACACTGGGTGACTCATTTTTGAGGCTTACCAGCTTGTACAGAGGAAAATATCCCCCTGCTCAACTCAACCCCCACAACTATCATTTAAATTGGTCAGATATTCAGCTACGTAGTGTTTCAGTTATTCAAATAATGGAAAATTATCAGTTTCCTCAAAAGTGTGGTACACTTCATTCACTAATTCTATTGGTTTTGAAATTTCAAAGCTCTGCAAGGCTTTTCATTCCTAAAAAACTCAACGAGTTGTGAAGGTCTGTTCAGATGACTGAAAACAGTTTGCACACTTTATAGGTGAAAATATGACTCATTCTCAGATTAAGCTCTGATGCATTTTTTTTTTGTAAAAACACTTTAAGATTCTGAATAGAAAACCAAACCATAGTTTGATTTTGCCAATAGAGACTACTGTTTACAGCCTTGATGTATTCTATAGAAAACAGGGTACGTTAAAGAAATATTAATGCAATATGTTGGAATAAAGAATGAAAGCTAGGCTTTGACAGTCCATAAATTGACTTTTCTCCTTATTGAGCAGGAACAAAGCTGTGCTGTACACAGTTCAAGGAGGAAAGTGGGGGAGGAATCTACATCCTGTAAAAAAAAATTTTTTTAATTTGTGGTCAATAACCCAATGTCACAAGAAAAGATGTAGACTCAAGTTTCCTGCAATAATCAATTGAAACAATCTGCAGGAGCTGATCAAATATAGTCAACTTCTGATTTGTATCAAACCAGTAGTAAGCGAGCCCAGCTTATAGATTTTTTTTTCCTACTCGTATGAAGACCCTAGACCAATTTTCAATTGTCTTGATACTAATGGTAAGACATTCAAGCTGACCATAGAAATGGTGTGCACAGATTAGAATATTTCAAAAGCCTTAGTAAAGTGTAGAATGTACCAGCTGTATGATCCCTTTCTTTCTCTTTACGTTTCATATTAAATTAAATAAACTAAACTGTATGTGTGTACATGGGGGAAAAAAGCCACAAAGTACACAATACAATTATTAATCATAGCTACCCAAAGAAGGCAAGTGACAGGCATGGATATCAGTAATTGTAAGGTCAATATTTACCCCATCTACAGAGACGTAGGCACGGTCGTGGACTCCGTTTAAAGGCGAAAAGAGTGGTGTTGGCTCACTACAATTTTTTGGCAGGGTAGTCCTGTACAGCACAAACCCAAAATACTAGAAGAAAACAATTAGAGAACCAAGTTATTCTGAGGCTACACTTGAGGCCACACAATGGAAACCAGTAACCAGAATTTCTGCCTACACATTAGAAGAGTAATTTCCACTTTCATACCCTGTTTGGAGCGATAATCACAAATGATTTCAGATATCCTGGTTAAAATCTTGTCAAGTGATTTCCATCTTTAATACTCAATGTAAATTTCATAAAGTTTCCTACACATATTTACATAACCTTAAAGATAAAGGTCTCAGTTAAGATTTCTCCTCCTCTGCACCTCAATAAGATTAAAGGGTCATGAACTGAATCCACTGATTTTTATCCATTTTCAGTGAACTACTGACAACTGGAAAAAACGTAGCAACTGAAGCTTAGGTAACAAGCTAAAAGACTGCAGCCTACAACCAAAAACTGACACCAGTACTGCCTGTATAGGAGAACCAGCTGCTATGTTACTGGAACAATTAGGAATATTTTCATGTGAAATATTGCCATCAGGAGACAATAAAATCAGTGCTGCTGGATTTGTTCCTGTAACAAATGAAACAAACACATTGAAACCATTCTGTTTTTTCCCCCTGTAACATTAACATAACACCACAGTCTGACATGAATTGGATTTTAACTTGGTTCCCAGCCTCTGGGGCAAGAAGAGGTGGGAGCATGGCAGTTCCAGCTAGGGTGACCAGATGTCCCGATTTTATAGGGAGAGTCCCGACATTTGGGGCTTTTTCTTATATAAGTGCCTATTACCCATCACCCCCGAACCGATTTTTCACACTTGCTATCTGGTCACCCTAGTTCCAGCCAGTCACATGTAACCACCAATGCATTCAACCAGCAGCACAGATGGTAGGAAAAAACAAAACAGAGGGAGGCTGTGACCTTTATGGGCCGCCCCTTCTCCTGACATCTCTGAGGTCCCCATGAGACCAAGGCAGGTGACAGGGTGTAACAGCTGCAAAGACCAGCAGAGTGTGGAGAAGAGGAGCAATTGTAGATCAATCTCTGATAATTTTCATATGACTTTACATTGTGCCTCTTCATATAACCTTGTGGTGGGTCTACCCACGTGTAACCTCTGTTTTCATGGAACTTTGTATCAAAGCCTCATTTAGAAACTTTGCATTGCCCTTGGTATAATATTATAGCCCCTAAGGATAGAATAAAATAGAAGAAAAATTTCTTTTTGCTAGCAGTAGAACAAGAGCTCTCCCCCCCACTCTTAATCAATTGCCCTGTTGAATGAATGAGGTGTGAATGAGCAAGGCATGGAAGGCAGCACCTCCAGACAGCCTCAACTGTTGGAGAGGGGCTGGGAGCCAAACCAAAGGACAATAAAACGTGTCAAGTGGGCTCATTAAAAACAAGCAGACATACTGACGGCCTCGGGGGTTAGAAGGGAGCACCTTCTTTTGGAAACACCCTCTTTGCAGCATTGGAACAACACTCAAAAAAAAGCAGCACAAAGGACCAATGGACACAAACACAAAGTTTAAATCTGGTATAAATTTGCATAAAAAAAAGCTGCTATAAAAGTGAGGTGTCTCGCAGAGGACCCCGGGTCTCGTCTTGTCAACATGGGAGCATCGATCCGGATCGGCAGAAGCCCGGCTCCACCCCCTCCCCCATCTAACTCACCTGGCCAGTGAAGTTAAGGGGAGCAACTAATTGGTAACAACAAGACGGAGTGTGTGTGTGTGTAAGTGTAAGTGTAATATATTATATGCATATAATACAGTGTTAATAAATACATGTATTACTAATAAATGTGGCATTTTGTCTTATTCCCCCTAAAAAAATCCTGTGCAGTACTTTAAGTACAACACAATGCATAGAGGGTGAGCTGCTTGAAACATGTCCCGATGAGCAGGGATGCTGAAACCAGGTGGCTGAGTGGTCAGAGGCTCCTTTTAAACTAAATTTGTTAGTCTCTAAGGTGCCACAAGTCCTCCTGTTCTTCTTTTTGCGGATACAGACTAACACGGCTGCTACTCTGAATCCTTTTAAACTGCCTACCTAGTTTCTTTTCATAGGGTCTTTCAGCAGCTGACTAGAGTGCCTGCTCTCTGCTCCCACAGAAGCACACAAGTAGCAGGACAGCTCCTGAGCCTCTCTCCCCCGGCTGGATCCTTCTGGTATGTGCAAGTAGAGGCAGAGAAGGAAAGCCATCCAGCTTACCGGCCGGTAGTTCTGGTTTGGCCAGGGCAGATCTGGGTTTTGAACCCAGCCCAGCTAACGTTCAGAATTGGGTTTTGAACCCATCCCATCCAGTGGCCTGGGACTATGGGGCAGGTAGCTGCTCAGCAGTCCCGCCCACCACACGTTTCCTAGTGGTTGCTTCTTTCAGCTGCAGGCAACTGGCTCCTAATCTGTACTTAGCTCCGCAGAGGGGGTGATCTGGGAGCCAGATGCATGCAGTGGAAAGGTGGGGCCACTGAGCAGCCAGGAGGGGAACAGAAAAGAAGTCAGGGAGAAGGGGCAAAAGATGTGGGGAGAGGAGGAGGAGGAGGAAGACACGGCAAGAAGAGGAAGATGGGAGCAAGATGCTTTTTCAAGGGGTATTTTTCTAAATCAGCCAGTGGTGTAGAGGCCCCTTGGTGGATGGGATGTGTGCACTCTGATGTGTTCTGGGTGACTACTCTCTACCTTCTTCTACCTACATTCTGAAGAGGAAAGGAAGTAAAAATAAACAAGATCCCCACAAAACATCAACCTTGTGACCCCCCACCCCCATCCCCACAGATCCCCTGCCCTGTTTATCAAGAGAATTGTCCCTGGCAGATGTTTTGACACATCACCAACTATATACCAGAGAGAAAGAAAGAACAGACAGAACAAAGAGAAAGAGTGGGGAAAATCTGGAAAACAGGGAGGAACAAGGTGGAAGGGATCTTTGAAACCTAGTGCTTGACAGAGAGACTATAAGGGGGGAGAAAGAGCAAGAGAAATGGAGGAAGATAGTGAGGATGAATAAAAAATGGAAAGCAGAGATAACAAAAATACATAAAAAGGGAGAGAGAAAATGAGCCAAAAAAACCCTGCGTGAGATTCAGCAGTGATGCCAAAAATATGGTGGCCGCAGGAATGGATGGCGTCACAAATGGGGAGGGGACTCCAACCCAAGGAACCTGGGAACAACTACTGTAAGAAGTACAACACTGCAAGATTTAAAGGACAGAGTTCAGACATGGTTTAAGACCTTTCACCCCAATGCAGTGATATCAAGGCTGAATTTCATGTAAGATTTGGAAAATGATCACTTAGTAGTTACATGAGAAAGTCTTACCTGCTGCAGCTGAACAAAGGTTAAGGGGTAAGTGCTTCTTATTGGCCCAGAGGGTGACAGGTCATCAAGAAGCTCTGCTACTGTGCCTAGCTGCAATGCAGAAAAAGCAGATTTAGACTGGTCATAAATTTCAATGTTTAATTAGTAGCTAAATAAGACAAGACAACAATATGGTTCAAATTCTGCTCTCAGTTACTCTGGTGTAAATCTGATGTAACTACTGACCTTCCAATGAATTACTCCAAATTTATTATCTGAATAGCTCGGAGCAGAATTTGGCTCTTTCAAATATCATCTAAGAGGACTTTTAAAATAACTGAACCCACATTTATTTTTGAAGCAGTAAGGCCCCAATTCAGCAAGATGTTTAGGCACAAGTTGAAATTTAAGCATGTATCAGTCCACTGACTTTAGTAAGACAATGCACAAGCTTAAAGTTAAACATGTGCTTAAGTCCCTTTCTGAATCGGTCCAACAGGCACAAATATATTGCAGGTTAACATACCTATGATGCCCTCTGATCTCTTTTTGAGATGATAAAAGCTCTCTTTCAGACTATGTTTCTCTCTCAACATTTGCTGTGGATTCTATGTATTAGTCAGGATGCACACAATATGCATAATACCCTCTATGGGCTCAAAGTGTTTGGGGTTTTTTTTAAATACGAGCATCAGAATTTTAGTCTATTTTACATAAGTGTCTCCACGGGCCCAGCGTAAATTGTACATTGGTGATTCCAAATATTTTCTAAAGTCAGTATTTGTTTTCAAGTAATGTTGCAGAAAAGCCACTACATTAAGTGGCACTTAAAATGCTGTAGAATTTGATATATATTTTATACACATTCACAGTAAAAAGAAAACAATGAAATGCTGGGTGTTTCAAAATAACAAAAGAGCAAGCTTTTGCACAGGCACATTCAAAAATGAGAAGTGCTGCAACATTAAAAACAAACATCAACATTATGTATGCAATCGTTTCTACACGTGCTTATAGGATAACATGTATCATCTATTCACATGCAATCATTGATTTTGTACATAAAAATAGAGTGACTACTCAAAGACAGTAGTCCTGGATATAAGTGGGCTATTCATGCAATAATCTTTTAAAATTTACCAGTTCTATGGCATGCACATGACCATGGTAATGGAGTGCTTCCCAATATTATCCAGTGTACACAAAGGAAGGTTATTTCTCTTCCCTCCACTTCTCTCCTCCTCCAAAAGAGTCCACTCCCTTGCTAGCAAGCAGGGAGTGGACTCTTTTGGAGGAGGAGAGAAGTGGGAGGAACATGGCTTATTGTGGTACGGCCAGGTCAAAGTAGTGGGTTTTGTATTTTGCTTTGACCATGCTGAGGTTCATGGTCCATGCCAACCTCTTTGTGCAAGAAATCCAGGTTAATGTATTAGTCGCCTAGAAAGCTAGGTCTTCTGCACACGAGGTTTGATTCTTGAGGTTGACAGTTCATCGTTCCAGTGGCAAGTAGCTGTTGTTGGAGATCATAATAGCTATGTGTAATTTTACTCACTATCGAATATATACTAGCTCAGAGAAACCTTACAAGGCAGCCTCTCGGACCACCCAAAGGTATGCTTAGACAGAGGGGGCAGTTCTGCTTCACCTTGACTGGATAGTCATTTCTGTGAGAAATTTCACTTCTGCAGACCACTTGAGCTGGATGACTTAAGACAGGCTGTGCTGTATTATCTGTTATCAGTACTGAATGTTGCAACACTTCATATGCGATAGCAAAATGGGTCAGGCTTATCCATCAAAAATGCTGTCTGCCCAAAACTAAAGAATTACAGAGCACCATCCAAAACTTATGAATTATACTACATCCAACTTACCAACTCCCCCAAACAAACAAAAATGTCCTTTATGGTATATAGAGTATTTATTTGCAAAACACAGCACCTCCTCTCTTCCCGTCCTTCTCTTTCCTTTCAATCCACCAGCAGCTAAAGCAGCCTCTCATTAAACTTTTCTCTTCAGCAGGCTGTGAAATAAACCCCAAGGGCTTACCCAAACTTTGAGTTATCCAAAGGCTGGATAACTAGAGCTATACAAATATCACTCATTTTAGTGAGACTTAACACATAGCACAGTGTATGTTATAAACATTGCATTTTATTTACAAGTCATGTACATTGACATATTGCCTTTTGGTGTAATAGGGTAAGGTAAATGTTAGTAATTGGTGGAGGTAATTTTGAGACCAGAGTCAAAATGCTTGTCAAACGGAATAAACCCCATTTTACACAGCTAATTTTGGCAAAGCAGTGTTAGTCCTATGGCTTAGCACTTCCATAGTGCTTTTCATCTGCAGATCTCAAAGAGGTTAACAAAATTATCATCCTCCCATTTTACAGAAGGGGAAACTGAGGTAGAGGTTAACTGATTTACTCAAAGTCAGACAGCAAGAAAATGGCTGAGCCAGGAAGAGAAGTCAGAACTCCTGTCTCCTAGTCCCATGCCCTATATCTGTCTCTCCTCAAGAGGGTTAAGAAGCCTTTTATCTCTGAGGCTACATCTACACTACGGGGGGGGGGTCGATTTAAGATACACAAATTCAGCTACGTGAATAGCGTAGCTGAATTCGACGTATCGCAGCCGACTTACCCCGCTGTAGGGACGGCGGCAAAATCGACCTCTGAGGCTTCCCGTCGACGGCGCTTACTCCCACCTCCGCTGGTGGAGTAAGAGCATCGATTCGGGGATCGATTGTCTCGTCCCGTCGGGACGTGATAAATTGATCCCCGAGAGGTCGATTTCTACCCGCCGCTTCAGGCGGGTAGTGTAGACCCAGCCTGAGTTTCTATTCTCTCCTCCCTGCTCCTTTATATAGTGCCCGTAGATGGACCTTCCAACTTTATAAAAACATTCCTTACAAAGAAACAAGTATACACGCAGAGATAGACCTACAGGGTAACAAATGAACATTTACCTTCTCCATTGTCACTCGCCCATATGCATATTTGGGTGTTGTTGGCGGGATAGGGCCCTCAGGTAAGTGATTATACTAGAAAAATAAGAGAGACCAAATTAAACTTTAATATGAAACACATTTTAACCAAATTCTCATCTAACATTTTGTAACTTAAGGGAATAAAGAAAGACAAATTTGGCCAAAAGCAAAATTTTTCATAGAGCTGTAGGAATGCATTTGCAGTAGGTCTTAAAACAGAAGTGTTAAAATCCACCTGATTTGGTTACGTATTACACATGATTTTAAACAGTAACTCAGAAATGGGAGCCTTCATAAGAACCTAGATAAACAGACAAACAGTTGCCTGAGACTGCACTCTCTTCAAATCTCATGTAAACCATTCCCAGCTTGTGAAACCATCTGTTCTTCCGAGCAGGTTTTTGTACCTAGCCTGGGCCTGCCAAGAGTCTCTATAAGCCTCTGCCTCATCCAATACACATCACACTGTCTGTCCACTAAGGGCCCAACTCCACGCTCAGTGCCACCAGACAAGATCTTATTTACTCCAGACAAGCAAACAGACATTGTTCAAAAATGAGGCAGAGCTCTGCAGAACCCATTTTATTCACTTTGTATCCCTGCCTTGTTAATTGAACAAGATCCTGTCTGTGCACTGAAGAGGCACAACTCCAGCAGAAGAGATGCATATTTACATGTGCACAAGGGAGCGTCATTAAGATTGCCTGCACAGCCTGAAGCATTGCCTCACTTTGGAGTACTTAGTTTTGCATCTCTAAATCTCTTAACACCTTTTTTTTTTTTTTTTTTTTTTTTTTAAGTTCCCTAGGTTTGTTTTTTTCTTTTAAATAAAAAATTCTATCTTGCAAACCTGTTAGCTATTCAGCACCAGGCTGTTCTGTCTTGCACAAGATGCATGCTCAAAGCCCTGCCTCATCTCTTATGCACTTGCGGAGGTAAAAATTCATTCAAATCATCTACTTCTGCATGCACAATACTAATAGATTGTTGGGAGATACTAAAATAGCTCATGGAATTTGAAAAACTCAATAATAAGTGCACATGCACAAAGTGTCAACTTTCTACTCGCACAAAACCAAACACCCCCTGCCCCACCCTTCCTCAGAGACCCCACACCTCCTCCGAGGCCCCACCCCTGCTCACTCCATCTCCCCTCCCTCTGTCACTTGCTCTTCCCACCCTCACTCGCTCATTTTCACCGGGCTGGCTCAGGGGGTTGGAGTGCAGGAGGGGGTGTGGGCTCCAGCAGGGGGTGCGGCCAGAAATGAGGAGTTCAGTGTGTGGGAAGTGGCTCTGGGTTGAGGTCTAAAGTGGGTTGGGATGCCTGAGGGGGTGAGGGCTCCAACTGGGGGTGCAGGGCAGCTCTGGGCTGGGAGGTGAACCCAAGGGGTTCAGAGTATGGGAGGGTGCTCTGAGCTGAGGCAGGGGGTTGTGGTGTGGGAGGGGGTATGGACTCTGGGCTGGGGGTACGGGTTCCAGAGTGAGGCCAGAAATGAGGGGTTCAGGGTGCAGGAGGGGGCTCCAGGCTGGGGAAGGAGGTTGGGGTACAGGGTGGATGAGGGCTCTGTCTGGGAATGCGGCCTCTGGTGTGAGGCTGGGGCTGAAGGGTTCGGAGTGCGAGAGGGTGCTCTGGGCTGGGGCGGAGGGTGAGGACTCCGGTTGAGGGTGCAGGCTCTGGGATAGGGCTGGGGATGAGGGGTTTGGGGTGTAAGAGGGTGCTCCGGGCTGGGGCAGGGACGAGGAGGGAGATGAGGGCTGCGCCTGGGGGTGCAGGCTCTGGGATAGGGCTGGGGATGAGGGATTTGGGGTGGAGGGTGCTCCAGGCTGGAATCGAGGGGTTCGGAGGGCAGGAGGGGGATCAGGGCTGGGGCAGGGGGTTGGATGCGGGGGTGGGAGGCAGCATCGGGGTGCAGGCTCTGGGCAGCGCTTACCTCAGGCAGCCCCTGCCACTGCGCCTAGGAGCCAGAGGGGGGGATATGCCGCTGCATCCGGGAGCCGCAGGGAGACTGCCTTAGCCCTGCTGCGCTGCCGAGCGGACTTTTAAATGGCCCGGTCAGCAGTGCTGACCGGAGTCGCCAGGGTCCCTTTTCAAACAGGTGTTCCAGGTGAAAACCAGACACCAGGCAACCGTAGTTGGTATAGGGTGGGCATAAGAGGAAGTTACTCATCTTGTGCAGTAACGATGGTTCTTAGAGATGTATCCCACTAAGGGTGCTCCACTATAGGTGTGTGTCCCTGCGCTTCTGATCAGAGATTTGTGTAGCAATGTCCGTTCGGCCCACACATACACACCCCCACCCCATGCTCTGCCTCATAGAATCATAGAATATCAGGGTTGGAAGGGACCTCAGGAGGTCATCTAGTCCAACCCCCTGCTCAAAGCAGGACCAATCCCCAACTAAATCATCCCAGCCAGGGCTTTGTCAAGCCTGACCTTAAAAACCTCTAAGGAAGGAGATTCCACCACCTCCCTAGGTAACCCATTCCAGTGCTTCACCACCCTCCTAGTGAAAAATCAGCCTCGAGGCTAATTAGCGTTGAACGGGTGAACCACCCTCAGTTCCTTCTCTATCACAAAGCCTCTGTTGAGAACTCCAAAAGTAGAGGGGAGGAGGGTGGGTTGTGGAGCACCCATAGGGACACACATCTTGAAGAACCATCGTTACTGCACAGTGTGAATAACTTCCTTTTCTTCTTCAAGTAGTGTCCCTAGAAGTGCTCCACTGTAGGTGACTCCCGAGCAGTATCCCAGATGGGAGGTTGGGGCTTCGGAATCAAGTCTGTTATGGATAATACTGTGTAACTGAAGTTGGCATTGGAAGCAGAGTTCCCAGTAACCATGTAGTGTTCTGCAGTGGTATGCACGGATGCCCAGGTGGCTGCTCTGCAGATTTCCGAGATAGGGACATTTTTGAGGAAGGCGACCAAGGAGGAAACCGACCTCGTGAAGTGTGTGCGGATTAAAGATGGAGGTACTACACCGCAAACCTCATAGCAGTGTTTGATACAGTTCGAGACCCATTTGGAGCATCTTTGGTACGATATTGCTGCGCATTTAGACCTATTTGGAATGGAAAGGAAGAGCTTAGGAGATTTCCTAAAAGCATTCATCCTGTACAGGTAGAAGGCGAGGGCTCTCCTAACATCTAGAGTGTGAAGTATGGCCTCTCCGTTATTGCAGCGAGGCTTAGGATAAAAGGTTGGGAGGTGAATCGGTTGGTTCATATGAAAATATGAGGTCGCCTTGGGTATGAACTTTGGGTGCAGCCTGAGAGTAGCCCTGTTGTGACAAAAGACTGTAAAAGGGGGGTGCTCCATCAGTGCTTCTATCTCCCCATTTCTCCTCACCAAGGATGGTGATCAGAAATGCTATCTTCATTGACAAGTATGTAAGTGAACAAGTGGCCACAGGTTCAAAGAGTGGTCTAGTCAGGCTCTTTAAAACTAAGTTCAGGTCCCATGTTGAGATGGGATGTCTGGGTTGGGGAAAAGAGGTTCGCTATGCCCTGGAGGTATCTCTTTGTAGCTGGGTGTGAGAAAACTGAGTATCCCTCTATTGGTTGATGGAAAACCGCTGTGGCTGCCAGGCATACTTTGAGCGAACTGAGAAATAACCCTGACATCTTGAATATGTAGTCTAACACCACAGGGAGAGTAACAGATGCCAGGATAATTTGCCTGGAATTGCACCAAACTTGAGAGGGGAGGGATACCTGAGTGGTTTAGGGATCTGGGGCAAAAATCTGTCTGGGGATTGGTCCTGCTTTGAGCAGGGGGTTGGACTAGATGATCTCCTGAGGTCCCTTCCAACCCTGATATTCTATGAGACTGGTCCACTTTTTCAGGTAAGTATGACTGGCAGTCAATTTCTTACTGTATAGTAACACTTTCTGTACCTCAGAGCAGAAGCTCTCTATGTATTGGAACCATGAAGGAGCCAGGCCTTGAGCTGGAGTATCCGCAGGTTGGTATGGAGAGCGCATCCTTCATTCTGCAAGAGGCGGTAAGGAGTGGGTTGAAGTGGGATTGGTGGACACGCCGCCAGCTGTGACAGCTATGGGTATCACATCAGTCTTGGCCAGTTGGAAGCAATCAGTATGACGTTTGCTTTTTTTCTTTTTATTTGTGACAGGAACTTCAACAGCAGAAGGAACGAGAGGAAGGCATATAGAAGGCCCTCATCCCTTGGAAAAAGGAGTGTCCAAGGCCAGCCCTGGAGCAGCGGCATGGGCATTTCTTGTTCCAGTAAGTGGCGAACAAGTATATCGTCAGTGTCCCCCATTGACTGAATATGCTGTGAAGTACTACTGGGTTCATTTCCCACTCATGGTTATGTGAGAACCTGCGACTAAGACTGTCTGCTGTTGTGTTCTGCACTCCCAGTAGACAGGCCACTGACAATAGAACATTATGGGAAATGCACCAGTTCCAGAGCTTTAACACTTCTGCGCAGAGGAGGACAATCTGGTGCCTTCCTGGCAATTTATATAGTACATGCACACGATGTTGTCCATCATGACTTTAGTGTGTGTACCTCTGATCAGTGGAAGAAAGTGAACATAAGCATTCCTGACCACTCTGAGTTCGAGAGGTTGATGGGAGAGTTGCCTCCATGGGCGATCATTTGCCTGAGTCATGAGGTTGTTGAGATGTGCAACCCAATCTATCAGGGATGCTCACGTAGTGAGTAGTAGTGTTGGGGGGAGGGGGGGGGACTGTGTGAGTGGACCTCTGTGCAAACAGTTGTTGAGTCTTTCCACCAATCCAGGGAGTGTTTGACCTAGAAAGGCATTGAGAGAGGTTTGTCTAACCTGCCTTTTTTCACCTGTAAACTGAGCTGAACCACATCTGCAGGCACCTCATGTGAAGTCTGGCAGGAGATATTACAAACATGCCCGCTGTCACGTGCCCAGAAGCTGGAGGCAATGTCTGGCCGATGTTTGAGGGCTAGTTTGCACGGTCTCTATAAGTGCGGACAGGCTGGGAAATCTGTGCTGTGGAAGGAGCACTCTCATTTCCAGTGAGTCGAGATCGCCCCCTATAAATTCCAAGCATTGTACTGGAATTAGGGTCAATTTTCGGATGTTGTTTTGTGACTATGTCCATAGTTCCGTGGGTGGCCCATGGGGCTTCTTCAAAGGAGCAGGCCTGAGGAGACAGTTGTCTAAGCGTGGGTAGATCATGATGCCCTGGGTATGCAGGTGGGCTGCCACTATGGAGAGGACCTTGGAGAATACTCTGGGAGCCGACAAGAGGCCAAAAGGGAGTACTCTGTGCTGATACTGATTCTGACCCAGAGTAAATCGAAGGAACTGTCTGTGGGATGGCAGGATCAATATGGGGAAAAATTCAGGATCAATATGTCCTGAAACTTGAGGGCCAAGAACAAATCTCCCTGTTCCAAAGATGGAATAATCGCCACTAGTGTGACACATCTTGACTGTTTGAGCCTTGATATATTTGTTCAGTGCTCTGAGATCCAGTAGGGGTCTCCAAGCTCCAGTTTTCTTGGGGATCAGGAAATATCGAGAGTAAAAACCTTTGCCTCAGAGATGCAGTGGGACGGGTTCTATGGCTTCTAGGCAGAGGAGTTGATCCAGTCATAACGGTCTCTCGTGAGAAGGGTCCCTGAAGAGGATTGAATACACATGGGAGATAATTTCCAAAACCCATCTGGTGGATGGATTCCCAGTTAGGACTGAACAGAGCAAGGCCATAACCAAAAAGATGAGAGAGGTTGGAAAGTGGCAGCTGTTGTCAAAGTCAGTGGTCTCTCAGGGCCTCGACCCAGGTGTCAAAACTGATGTTCTGAGGTGGAAGATTGCAATGTTGAGTATTGAGGTCCTGATGGTTTGGACCTCAGAAACTTGGACCTTTTTCCTCTGTGGCTCATAATAGAGTTGTGGGGGGGAACTGCGAAGTATGCAGTTTGTGAGGAGACTGAGGGCTACATTTTTTTTTTTGTCTGGGCGTCTTGATCCCCACTGATCAAAGTATGGCTCTGGAGTCCTTAAGCGTGTGGAGCGATGCATTGGTCTTCTCAGCAAACAACTTAGAGCCTTCAAAGGGGAGGTCTTCGACAGATGTCTGAATCTCCTTTGGGAAACCCAAAAGATGCAACCACGAAGCTCACTGCAACACAACTGCCATTGAGATGGAACCGGCCACTGTATCAGCCGCATCAAGTGCTGTCTGCAGTGGTGTTTTGGCCACTAACTGCCCCTCATCGATAATGGCTCAGAATTGTTCCCGTTGTGACTCCAGGAGATGATCAATAAAGATGCTGAATTTGGCATAGTTCCTATAGTCGTGCTTTGCCCTTAAGGCCTAGTAGTTTGCAATTCTGAATTGCAAAGTAGCAGAAGAGTAGGCCTTCCTTCCAAATAAGTCAAGGCACTTCCAATCCCTATCATAAGGGGTGGATCTGGAACAATGTTGGTGGCCACAGGAGTTAACCGCTTATATCATGATGGAATTAGGGGGAGGGTGGGAGGAAAAAAATTCCGTATCTGTGGGGAGGGAGGTGTACATAGTACTTTTTAATCGGCCCTTTTGCCTATTGGTGTGGCCAATGCTGGTGTTTGGCATATGAGCTTAGCTGGGTCCAAAAGCTATCCTCAAGGAGGAGGATGTACGTAAAATATCCAGCAGCTTATGGTGAGTGTCTATTATCTCCTCTAGAAGTATTAGTAAGGTATCTGCCACCCTCTTCGTAAGGTCTTGGAGGAGCTTAAAATCATCTGCCATAGATAGTGGAGGGAGCATAACTGTCTCTTCTGAAGGGGAGGAAGAGATGTTAGTATGTGGTTAACAACCCCCTCCAGTCCAACCTCCTGCTCCTCCAGGATCTCTTCAGGAGGGTCTGAAGCCGTAGATGTGGTGGCTATGGGAGAACGCCTCACAGTCTCTTGGTGAGAGACACTAGACGCCCAGGAGGATGATGCCTATAGGCCACCCACAGATCCCAGTAGGGCCTGTGGTGGGGTAGTGGGAAAGGCATGGGTGGCTGAGCCCCATGATTGGTCATACCATGGGGGTTGCCCAGAGCAAGGGTCTGATGGGGAAGGGCCAGCTGGTAGGGTGAGGGAGCATAGTGGGAGTGACAAAGAACCTCCCCTGGAGAAAGAACCTCCTCCTGGACACTGTCTGAATCTCCACTGGAAAGTGGTGGAGCCGATGCTGGGGCCCTGGTACCAAGCAGAGGATACTCTGGTGCCTCAGATACCGTGAGGTCCTTAGAGAATCTAAACTCCTGCGGTGCAGCAGTAACTGGTACCAACAGTGGTTGCCGGTGTTGAGTTGATGGTACCAAAGGGACCAGAAACCTTGGCCACACGAAACAGTCTGATGATGGTTGTCTTGCAGTCATTGGTACCGGGGGTATCCCTACTGGTGCCGTCTGCCTGGAGGTGGTATGATCTGGGCTCCTGTTCCTGACCAGCAGTACCACTGCTTCAGTGCCTGTGCTCATAGGTTCTTTAGGCTTACCTGCGGCATCTGTAGCAGAGGGCCCACACAATCTGTGGGTACCGTGTTTAGACACCTTCAGTACCAAGGAGACTGAACATGCCAGGGATCTCCTCTGGCTGGTTCAGGGCTCACTCTGAGGGCTCGCTCTCTTTTTAAGAGATCTTACATAGGGAATCTGAGGATTTCTTCCTTGGTTCACTGTCCTTGGAAGTGGAAGGTTGCAGAGATGGCTCACATCACCTGGGAGAGGCAGGCTAAAGAGCTCCCTCCATAAGGAGCAGTTTCAGTTTCCATTTTTTCCAGAATTTGGCCTTCAGCTGCTGATATGTCTGTGGAACATGGCCCTCAACGAGGCAAAAGACACAGGGGGAATGGCCATCCCATACTGGAATGGCCTCCCTGCAGGAGAGACAATTCTTAAACCGGGCAGGCCTCTTACTGGGGGCAATCCCCTGTATAGTGGGGGGAAAGGGTTAAAGTAAAGAACTTATTTTAAATTTGGTTTTTGGTTTTTTAAACGGGGGAAGAAAAAAAAAAACTATGAGACTTTGGTCTTAGCTACACTTGCGAGTTGCAGCGCTGTAAAGGCTCCCCCAGCGCTGTAACTCACTCCCCGTCCACACTAGCAAGGCATTTGCAGCACTGTATCTCTGTGGTTGCAGTGCTGCATGTACTCCACCTCTCCGAGAGGAATAGCGAGTATTGCGCTGCCGCTGCAGCGTTGTGGCGCCAGTGTGGCCGCCCAATGCACTGTGACTGGCCCCCAGAAGTATTAGGCAGTATCCCACAATGCCTGTTCTAGCCACTCCGGTCATCAGTTCAAACTCTACTGCCCTGGCCTCAGGTAACCAACCATGTGACCCACCCTTTACATTCCCCAGGAATTTTAAAAATCCCCTTCCTGTTTGCTCAGCCCGGCATGGAGTGCTATCAGTGAATCTTTCCAAGTGACCATGCCTCCACGCGCCAAGCGAGCCCCAGCATGGAGCAATGGCGAGTTGCTGGACCTCATCAGTGTTTGGGGGGAGGAAGCTGTACAGTCCCAGCTGCACTCCAGCCATAGGAATTACGATACCTTCGGGAAGGTATCAAAGGACATGATGGAAAGGGGCCATTACTGGGACGCCCTGCAGTGCAGGATTAAAGTGAAGAAGCTGCTAAGTGCCTACCGCAAAGCCCGCTACGCAAACGGCCGCGAGTGCTCTCCCCCCGCGACCTGCCGATTCTACAAAGAGCTGGATACGATACTTGGGGTTAACCCCACCTCCACTCCGAGCACCACCATGGACACTTCAGAGCCGGTGTGGGGGGAGAGGGGAGGAGGAAAACGGGAGTGAGAGTGGTGGGCCGGATGAAGACACCCCGGAATCCCTGGAGCCATGCAGCCAGGAGCTCTTCTCGAGCCAGGAGGAAGGTAGCCAGTCGCAGCGGCCAGTACTTGATGGAGGACAAACAGAAGAGCAGGTTCCCGGTAAGTGGGTTTTTTTTCGGGAAGGAATTTTTTCAGTGCAGGCTCTTTAGGAGAGGAGGGTTAGGCATGCATGCCTAGAGGTGGAATAGTGCATTGATGTGGTTTATCACATCGCGGTAATTGGCCTCGGTAATCTCCTCGAATGTCTCATCCAGAACGTGTGCAATGCGCTTGCGCAGGTTTATCGGGAGAGCCACCATGATCCTTGCCCCAGCCAGGCTAACGTGTCCACGCCACTGTGCCACGAGGGGCAGATGGACCATTGCTGCACACAGGCAAGCTGCATATGGGCCAGGGCAGAAGCCACATTGCAGTAGAAGACCCTCCCTTGCTTCCCAGGTCACCCTCAGCGGCGAGATATCATCCAGGACGAACTCCTGTGGAAAATGTTGGGACAGTGTTCAGTGTAGGTGCCCCCTGAAGCTGTTGGCTCTCCCCAAGGCACAGAAACCCAGAGGACAGTCAGTCCCCCTTACTCACCATTTTGAGGCTCCCGTGGGATGTGTGTGCTCTGTTTCAGACGGGAAAATTATGCAATTGTGTAGACCCTGTGTGTTTTCTACTTCTTAAGTGTGGGGGGAATCATTACTCTGTCTGGTATAAACAATGCTGCCTCTGTTAAATGTTGCATTTTGCCTATACAGCAGCATCAACCTTGAGACTTCAGCCGTCCCTCTTATCGCCTGCTCAGAGACTGCAAAGACTCAGGAAGAGACCGCGAAAAAGCAAAGAAGACATGCTGCAAGAAGTGATGCGGCAATCTATTAAAGAGAATGAGAAAGCACAGAACTGGAGGGAGAGAGAAAGAAGGATCTGCCAGGAAAACGCAGCGCACCGGTGGCAAAGCACGGAGCACCGGCAGCAAAGCACGGATCGGCTCATAAGCATCCTGGAGCACCAAGCAGACACTATCCAGGAGCTCTTAGCCACGCAGAAAGAGGAGCAGTACCGCAAACGCCACCCCACCCCTATAGCCCTTGTCCCAAAACTCTTTCCGTTGTGCCCCACTGTCCCCTCCAACCCACTTTCCCCAACGACCATGTTCTTCACGCCACCCGCTGCCTCCAACACCAGTATCTTCACCACCCAGCCCTGAAAACCACGACCCTTACCCTCTGCCTCAACCCCCATCACCATGCAGTATAGCTATCCTGAAGTGCAGCACTCACTGCACAGCACACCAGACAGGACATACGCGAATCTGTGATTGTACCATTCCCCACTCCACCCCCTTGTTTCTTTTCAATAAATATTTTTTTTTTCTTTTCAATAAATGGATTTTTTGGCTTTGAAAATTTTTTTTATTATTGCATAAAGTAAAAGACTCCTTAGCCCAGGAAATAAACAGGCACTGCAAGTCTGCTTAGCAAACACTGATTCCTAAAGATTGGAATTACTGCACTTCACTCCCGTGCAGGGCACCAGATATCACTGCAGATTTTCAGCCTCAAATTGCTCCCTCAAGGCATCCCTAATCCTTGTAGCCCCGCGCTGGGCCCCTGTAATAGCCCTGCTCTCTGGCTGCTGAAATTCAGCCTCCAGGTGTTGAACCTCGGAGGTCCATGCCTGAGTGAATCTTTCACCCTTCCCTTCACAAATATTATGGAGGGCACAGCACGCGGATATAACCGCGGGGATGCTGTTTTCGGCCAAGTCCAGCTTCCCATACAGAGATCGCCAGCGGCCCTTTAAACGGCCAAAGGCACACCCCACAGTCATTCGGCACCTGCTCAGCCTGTAGTTGAACCGTTCCTTGCTGCTGTCAAGGGTCCCAGTGTAGGGTTTCATGAGCCACGGCATTAACGGGTAAGCGGGATCTCCAAGGATCACAATGGGCATTTCAACTTCCCCTACCGTGATCTTCCGCTCTGGGAAAAAAGTCCCGGCCTGCATCTTCCTGAACAGCCAAGTGTTCCAAAAGATGCGTGCGTCATGCACCTTTCCGGGTCAGCCTGTGTTAATGTCAATGAAACGCCCACAGTGATCCACAGCGCCTGGAGAACCATAGAGAAATACCCCTTCCGATTAACGTACTTGGATCCTAGGTGGGATGGTGCCAGAATAGGAATGTGTGTCCCACCTATCACCCCTCCACAGTTAGGGAACCCCATTTGTGCAAAGCCATCCACTATGTCCTGCACGTTACCCAGAGTCACGGTTCTTCTGAGTAGGATGCGATTAATGGCCTTGCAAACTTGCATCAACATGATTCCAACGGTCAACTTTCCCACTCCAAACTGGTTTGCGACCGACCGGTAGCTGCCTGAAGTTGCCAGTTTCCAGATTGCAATAGCCACCCGCTTCTCCACTGGCAGGGCAGCTCTCAATCTCGTGTCCTTGCGCCGCAGGGTGGGGGCGAGCTCCTCACACAGTCCCATGAAAGTGGCTTTTCTCATTCGAAAGTTCTGCAGCCACTGCTTGTCATCCCAGACTTCCATGACGATGTGATCCCACCACTCGGTGCTTGTTTCCTGAGCCCCAAAGTGGCGTTCCACGGTGCTGAGCACGTCCGTGAATGCCACAAGCAATTTCGTGTCGTACGCGTTACGCGGCTCAATAGCATCGTCGGACTCCTCACTCTCACTGTCACTTTGGATCTTAAGGAATAGTTCGACAGCCAAACGTGATGTGCTGGCGAGATAAGTCAGCATACGCCTCAGCAGTTCAGGCTCTATTTCCCACAGACAGATCGTGCTGCAGAGAAACCGTTGAAAGATGGCGCCAAAGGTGGACGGAAACAAAGGGATTTCTGGGATGCGAAGCGATGCATCACGGGGCGTTGGGACAGGACCCAGAAAGCCCCGCACCCACGCCCCCTTCCCACAACCCACGGCGCCAGAATGGGAAGAGGTGCTCTGTGGGATAGCTGCCCATAATGCACCACTCCCAATAGGGCTGCAATTGCCGCAAATGTGGCCACGACAGTGCGCTGGGCAGCTGTCAGTGTGGACAGACTGCAGCACTTTCCCTACTCAGCTATACGAAGTCAGGTTTAACTCACAGCGCTGTACATCTGCAAGTGTAGCCAAGGCCTAAGAAAAGAACAAAAGCACTAAAAAACAGCTAAGAACACATTTCTAAAGAAGTAAAGTATCCTTGAACAGACTGATAATTGCTCTGTCTCTAGCCGGGGCAGTTGAGAAGGAACTGAGGGGGGTTTGCCTGCAAAATGAGAATTAGCCTCGAGGCAGAGCATGGGGGGAAGGGTTTGGAGCACCTGTGCAGGCCAAAAAGACACTGCTACCAAAGATATCTGATCTGAACCGCGGGGATGCACCTGCACATACACTTACCGTGGAGGGACATTACTTGAAGAATTGCTGCCCTCCATTTAAGATAGTTGTAATAAATAGTTACATTCCTTTATGGAACTAGATGAAAGAAACAACAGCGGCCTCCACCACAAGGGCACACCTCACCATTCAAAACAAAGGCACATGTAAGCAAAGAGGTTGCGCTGGCTGTGGTTCTGTGAAGGTCTGCGTGTCTCTGAAAGAGTGGGAGTAACGCCACAGAAGGAGACCAACCTCTGAAAAGTTAGGTTGACATAACTACAGCACTCAGGCGTGTGAAACCGACCTAACTTCCAATATAGATACACCTTGTCATAAATATAAAGGGAAGGGTAACAACCTTTATGTATGCAGTAACATAAATCCTTCCTGACCAGAGGTATAGAATCACTTACCTGTAAGGGGTTAATCAGTTCAATTAACCTAGTTGGCACCTGACCAGAAGGACCAAAGGGGAAAGAAGATACGTTCAAATCTGAGGGGGGATGGGGCAGGAGGTTTTGTTTGTGCTCTCTTTGTTGGTTCCCTCTCGGTACAAAGAAAGAGACCAAGCAGGTAACCAACTCCTAAAAAGATTCTGAACTGATACATCTAAAAATTACAGAAATTGTAAGTAATAGCGAGGAAATGTGTTAGATTATCTTTTGTTTTAGCTTGTGAATTTTCCCTATGCTAAGAGGGAGGTTTATTCCTGTTTTTGTAACTTTGAAGTTGAGCCTAGAGGGGAATCCTCTGTGTTTTAAATCTTTTCATTTACCCTGTAAAGTTATCTTCCATCCTGATTTTGCAGGTGTGATTCTTTTAACATTTTTTTTTTTTAAAATAAAATTCTTCTTTTAAGAAACTGATTGATTTTCAGTGTCCTAAAAACCAGGGATTTGGTCTGTGCTCACTTTGTTAACCTATCGGTTGGTATATTATTCTCAAGCCCCGCCAGGAAAGGGGGTGAAAGGGCATGGGGGGATATTTTGGGGGAAGATAGGGCTCCAAGTGGCCCCTCCCTGAATGTCTCTTTAAATCACTTGATGATAGCAGCAATACCGTCCAAGGACAAGGAAAGGAATTTGTGCCTTGGGGAAGTTTTAACCTAAGATGATGAAATATAAGCTTAGGGGGTCTTGCATGCGGGTCCCCACATCTGTACCCTAGAGTTCAGAGTCGGGAGGGAACCCTGACACACCTAGATTGACAAAAGAATGCTACTGGTATTTGAGGAGACAGAACTCCTACAGCGATGGAAAAACCCCTTCCATCCACGCAGTCTGCAGCTACGCCATGTGGTTATGTAGTAGTAAGATTTTATGTTTGTATTTTGTATAATTTAGAATGAAGGATAAAGAATAATAATGTAGCATGTATTAAATGTATTGGTGTATGATTTGACCATATCCTGCCAGCCACCCTTTCTGAAAGCAGAAAGGAATGGCCTAATGGGCCATTGGTAGAGATGCATCAGCCAGAATCTGTGGCTGTGCTGATTTCAAGGCAGTGACAGACCTTTTACGGTCACCACTTAGTTGGGCCTTGGCTAATTACAGCGCAATACAGCCTTCCAGAGCACTGTACCTCACTCTCCGTCCACACTGGCAAGGCACGTACAGCGCTGTATCTCCGTGGCTACAGCGCTGCTGGTACTCCACCTCCCAGAGAGGAATAACGTTTGCTGCGCCTTGGCTACAACTCCCGGGTGTCAGTGTGAACGAGGAGTTAATTTACTGCGCTGTGATAATCCCCCTATGCGGAAGTGCTGTTTCAAAGCTCCATTTCAGAGAGAAAAAGCAAACATTTTTCTGTTTGCTTTGAGTGAGTGAGTGAGAAGCAGGGGGAGAGGGGAGTGTGAACTTACAAGATAGTGTGCTGACACACTCCAAAAACCCACTCTCTCTCCCCCCACACTCCACCACCACCCCTTTTTAAAAGCCACTTGAATGCTGGGATAGCTGCCCATAATGCACCGCTCCCAATGCAGCTGCAAATGCTGCAAATGTGGTCACGACAATGCGCTGGCAGCTGTCAGTGTGGACAGACTGCAGCGCTTTCCCTACTCAGCTGTACGAAGGCGGGTTTAACTCACAGCGCTGTACAGCTACAAGTGTAGCCATACCCTTAGTTGTAGGTTTAGCATTTTAAAATAAGTAAAAGAATGCAATGGTTGTTTTACTCTTGCATTGCAATTTGATGTTCCTGTTCAAATGTTCTGAGTAAATCAATTCCGTTTTGTGTGTGAAGGAGGAGTGTGTGTGTTAAAAGATAAGCGTGGAGGTCATCACCAGACCAAATGTTCTAGGGAGGAACCAAAGACAGACACAAGGGCGCCAGGAGGTTGCAACACGCCCCTATTGCAATGTCAGAGGAGGGCAGATTGACGATTCTAAAGATGAGACAGGCACCTATCAATGGGGACAAGATAGCTGTAATCAAAACAAGCATGGGGTAACTCCCTAAGAAACTTGATGAAAGAACAAGATAAAGGATGAAAACAACAATTTAAGAAAACAACCACTTGTCAAACAACAACTGATTACAGCATGACGGTGCAAAACTCATTGGTCCCAATGAAGAAAAATCACTATATAAACAGGGTGCCTTGCCATGAAACTTTGGGTTCATCCTGCCAAGACTTCCCCAGAGCATCATGTCAGGACCAACAGAACCCGGCTCCTCCTTACCTGTGATCAACCTTGCTGGCCACTATAACCTGTGTGTGTGTGTGTGTGTGTGTGTGTGTGTGTGTGTGTGTGTGTGTGTGTGTGTGTGTGTGTGTGTACACTAATTGTTGTATCTTCAATAAGCAGGCATATGTGTGTGTGTGTGTGTGTGTGTGTGTGTGTGTGTGTGTGTGTGTGTGTGTGTGTACACTAATTGTTGTATCTTCAATAAGCAGGCATATTGCCTTTTCCCCTGAAAAAGATCCCGTGTGCTTCTTATAAGCATAAAATTTTGCTGTACAGCTATGGTACTGTAGCTATGCCACTATAGTCACCATAGTGTAGACATGGCCAGCGATTAAAGCAAAGAAGCACCAGAACAGACCAAGGGAATCAGGGGCAGAAAAGCCAGGACGCGGTCAGAACAAGTAGCATGTTTTTAAAAGCCAAACTGAAGCAGCTTGTCCACTGGACCATGACAAAGCAATCCCTACGTCTGACATATCTCCCTGCCAAGTTTCAACCACTTCATTGGTAGAGCTGTTAAAAGAAAGAATAATTTACATCTCTAGATAATGGCATAACTCCACTTCTTCCTCTCTCTTTGTACTTGAAAATGGCTCAACCAATTCTGCTCAAGCTTTCATAAAATCCACTCCAAACAATTTTCACACTAGGGAAGAAACCAAACATGGATCGTTTAAGACCAAAAGCAGAAAGTTATAAGCAACTGAAAGAGGCCTGTTAGGACAGGAAAACAGACAATGACCCCACACACACCTCCTCCCCCCCAAAAAAGCCTATAGGGGCTCACTACATGTTATGCTTACAACAAATCTGTCATTTTGAAAGCAGATATTAATTACAGGACAACGCTCTTTTTAAACGTAACTTTACCTCAAAATGTGATTGAGCAGATAGATTGTTATTGGTTTAGAACCCACAGCACAGACAGGAAGACTTTGTTTAGATACTATGGATATGCAGGGTAAAAGCTAAACAAACCACAGTGTAAAAGTTGCATACACCAGTCTGGCCTACCAAAATTGACAGTGCTTATACCAACACTTCAGATCCTATCAAAACCAGCTCTCTGCATGAAGTCGTATCTCCCCCGGTTCACATGCATGCAAACACTAAAGATCACATTTCAGATAGGCACGCACTTTAATTAAGGAACTCAAGAGCAGTACTTTTTTTGTGACGTTCATTGGCAAGGGAAGCCACACAAAGATGTGAGACTGAGGTGAACTAAACTCTAAGGGAGGCAATATGAAGCTATCAAAATGTGATGAGACTTGGCAAGTTAAGCTTGGGAAAAATACAGAAGGTTATGAGACTGTTCTACAGTAGCCTTTCAATGGAGACAAAAATAAACCCAACTTGACTTGTGCTTAAACACAGAGAGGGGCCCAAAGCAAATACTTGGATTGAACAGTCTTGAATTCTGGGGTGTTCAAAACCAGATTCAAATTCCACAGCTCAGACTCATCTCTTGTTTGTAAAGTTATGAAGGGAAAATCTGTTCATCGGAGTAAGCTTTCCCACTCTTAGAGACCCCAAACACCAGAGTGCACAACATCAAGTTTGGAAGCAGACTTTGGGTGATTTTTTACACAATAATCGAAGAACTCAATAGCAGCAAAAAGCAGCAGCGTATTTCAACACCTGAAGTGGATAATAAATAAGTTGGCAGAATTTTTTTTTTATAATTTCAACAGATAACATCTACGTTTATTTTTAAGCATTTTTCCCCCAATTTTTATCTATTTAAATTTTTCACAGTTGGGGGAATTATGGAGGAGTCAGACAATAACTATCTAAGGACAACAGAGATTTAGATTCAAAAAGTTAAAGCTTTATAACCTCTAAATCACAGATTGTCAACATCATCTGTCAAAATATGCCAAGTAAACATCCTTAAATCAAAGTCTAAATAAGTCCTCAAGCAGCACTTTTCTAACTTTGCCTATCTGTACATTTCTGTTCTTATCTTTTTTCATTGGTTTGTGTGTGCTCAGTGAAATCGACATTTACTGATAAAAAACCTAAACCTTCCAAACGTAGTAATAAATCAGGAGGCAACCGACACCCAGGCAAAACCAAGAGAGCTCACACAATAAGCTAGTGAGGTTTTAAAGAAACATTCTAAAAGCCGTATCTTTTATAAACACTCACCCTACCAATGACTTCTCTCAGAGCAAAATATTTGTCAGTGAGGTCCCCTGCTTCACTCAGTGGAGCATCATAGTCATAACTAGTAGGCTGTGATGAATACGGCATGTTTGCCCCTGTGAAAATCAAAAATTAAACAATTAAAAACAATTGATGGAGCTTCTCCAGTCCCCTCCCCAATGGGATAGTTTTTTAGACTTGTTTCTTTCCACCCACAAATTTCTTTGTTCATAGCAAGATCTCTAAGTCTAGTGGTTCAGCTTGGGTTCCCTTCAGGAAACCATCCTTATTCAGGACAGAACTTAAGCACTTGCTTACATTTCATTGAAGTCTGTCGGAGTTAAACACATGCTTAAGGAACGCCCTGAATTGGAATGGATTTATGCATATGCTTAAGTGTGTTCCTGAATGCGGGCTTTGGATAATGAAGTGGTGATTAGCAGAGATGTAGTGCTGCTGAAGTATCGCTCCTGCACCTGAAATATAGGAGGTGATATGCTCCGGCACTTTTTAATTCAAGGACTCCTTGGCACCCAATCCTCCTTCCCCACTGGCATTTAAAATACTTATCTGTGTGTCTTAAGAAAATGAATATAGAATTGATTTAGGACATGGCGGACCTAGAGGCTGAAGGTTTAGAGTGTGTGTAATTTGTAATATACTGTAAATGACAGGTGTAGGCCTCACCTGTAATTGGAAAGCAAGTCACTTTTTTCAAATTGTTCCTTACCATTCCAATAGGCAAAATTGGTTCCACCTATAAACATGTACCTAAAAAGAAAAACAAATAAAGCCAATCAAACCAGGCTTTGCTGACTGCCTCCTTACTCTCATTTTTCATTAAAAACAAATCCTCTCTTGAACATGCACTTACATGTTAACGTTAGCGCCACGTGCCAGGATTTCATCAAGAGTTTTAGCTATCGTATTTGTTGGCACAACAGAATGAGGGTGACCCCAGTGATCCAGCCAGCCAGTGTAGAACTCAGAGTTTACCTGCCCGGGGTGAAATGTGGAGAGTTGGGGAGAGAACATGACAGCAGGGGAGGGGAGTGGGGGGAAAGAGTAATATAAAAAGGAAGCAATATCAGAATTGGAGGTTAAGTTATTTTAAGCTCAATTTATGTCACTAGCAATAAGAAAAAAAGCAGCTAAGTGCATTTGATTCATATTCAAATTACTGTAAATACAGTGAAATATGTTAAATGCCACAGGAGATGAGGTAGCTCTTTAGTTAAGATTAAGTCCTTCTCTCAGAGTGGCTAAGGCATCAAAATGGCTCCTAATCAGCTCACATCCCATTAACTTGTGTAAAAATCTATGCTAGTTAAAAACAGGATGCAGTTTTTTAACCTGCTCTATTAATTCTGCCTCTAACTTCCGCTCCCCCACACACTTGACTCATTCATCTAAGCATCTCTACTGCTTTGGCTGCTTTGTACATACTTTCCTAGGCTGGGAAAAATCAAGACAAATTGGAATCTTCTGAGGCAGAAAAATACTCCACAGAACAGCAGTCAGGGATCACAGAACAGCAGCATGGAACAGACATGTACAGAGAAACTGTCCCCAACCTCTGCCTCACCATGAAACAAGAGTTCCAATGTCCCATGAACCCAGGCACCCCAAGCAGCACAAACAACAAGCACTGCTGCTGTCAACCCCTCGGTTTTCATTACTATCATAAAATTAAGAACATATGGAAATTTAAAAAAAAGAAAACATACCAAGGGGCCTCTGGGTTCACTGCCTCGTTGAGTTAAAAATGCTGCTGTGACATTACCACCTGCAAATAAAAAACAAAACTGAGCTGCAATATCCATGCTATTTCAGGGCTTTGCCTTCAGGAGCAGAAACTGGGATGCTGCACCTCTCTCCCCTGCATCAGCAACAACCTAGGTGGAAATCTGGGCCTAAATTTTCAGAAGAGGCTAGTGATTTTGGGTGCCCAAGTTGAGGCAACAGAAATGGGCCTAGTTATCTGAGTGTGGGTGCTCAGTGCTTTCTGAAAACCATGCCCCTTTCAGGAGCCTCAAGCTGAACACCAGAACTAAGGCACCCAAAAACCACTTGTTATTTTTTAAAATGTAGGCCTTAGTTTAAAGTAGATTTATTTGTGGGAAGTCTAAAAGTCAGGGAATTGGCAAATCAGATTTGGAGTTTCACCTCTAAGTCACTGGTCTGAAAGCCAAGAGTGACTGAAAAAGTCCTTACTATTTGACGGATGACCTCCAGGAAATGGGATGTGTGAGAGATGTGGATTTTTTCAATTAATAAATGCACTGAGACTACAAACATACCTTACCACAAAGGACAATTCACAAGGGAGGTCCCAAGTTGAAGGCACTTGGAAACTGAACTACATTCACATTGGACTGGGGCCCAGGAAACCTCCGACACTGCCAAGGCTGTACAGTTTCTAGGGATGATAAAGTCTCCTGTTCGGACTGGGCACTTTTCACAAGCATAACGCTCACTTAATTCTGCATGCTTACAATACCACAGATTGGGGCAATGTGTTCCATTTTAACTATGTTCTGCAGCACTTGATTTTCTTCCGAGGAACACAAAGTGATAATCGGATGAAGCTGGAATTTGGGCTGGATTAAGAGCCCTTGGAAAAACTGCTGAGCATTGCTATATTTGTTCAGTAGGTTTGCATTGTAAAGAGACCAGACTGGTCCCAGAGGAGAAACCCTAGTGAATCACACCAGCTGGCTCCCTCTATATGTTTAAGAATATATCAAATGGCAATATGTAGATCACCACTTAAACCCAGGGAGACCATCAACTTTGCTACAAGCGAACAAATATTGGCCTACTTATCTTGCTAGGAACAGCTACCACTAACCTGGTGCAAAGTCCACCGTTGCATAAAGACCCTGCAGAGCTCCACATCTCAAGTAATATTTGCTTGCCCCATCTGTTGTAAACAGTACCACCTCATCTCCAAGATGGTGATGGAAGAGCTTCTGAAGGTAACGAAGGTAATCGTAATCACAGGCAAAGTAGCTTCCATATTCATTTTCAACCTATGTAATAAAAATAATAGATCAGCAGCAAATCTGACATTTGATAACCAGGCCTGCACCCTTCACGGGAAGACAACTTTTCATATTGAAAATAGAAAAGCCACTCAATGCGACACCATGAAAGCCTGACCTAGATTGCCTCCTCCTTGCAGAGAGACAATGAAAGCCCAACAGAAATTCCAGAGAAGATGCATGGGATGAGGGGAGAAGATGCCACACCGGCAGCATCATTCTTCTCACCTCCCAGAAGCCTGTCTTGCAGGAGCTCCACAGCTATCTGGAGAGGGGTTGTATCCCAAAGCATCAACCTCCCAATTCTACAAGAATGCCCTGGCTTAGTTAATACTGGCTTAAACAACGTTAGTCTAAGCACTGTCTCACTCGTAAACGGTGTGCCCCAAGTACAACAGACAAAGCTCTATTGTAGCTCTGCTAACATGGGGATGGGAGGAGATGTGTTAATTTTGATGGAATAAATGGGCCTACAGAGTCAAAGAAGTTAACACGATCCTGTCACTGCACAACACTAGACAGTTAAACATGGTTCGGGGGTTCAAGTACAGAGATTTTGGCCTGCTTAGTCCTGTGGCAAATGCACCAGTATTAAAAATCTTTAAACCTTTTATTAAAGATACTGAAAAGGAAAAAAAGTAATAGCATTTGAAATGCCCAAATTAAAGCCTTACTTAATACTTTACAATATCCATTATTCCCTGTAGAGAGCTTTTATAGGGGAAAAAAACATTTGCCAGTTTTTAGATGGTATCAACTATTCTTTTTGAGGAAAAGAGAAGCATGTTGAGATGAACTGGAGCTGTTGTTATTGCTGCTGTTGCTGAAGTCCGATCCTGTTTAAGTAAAGCGAAAACAAGGCACACATGCAAAATGGGAGTGAAAGGAACAGCAAAGATAGAAAATGCAACTTCTGTCTCTGGTGCTAATTTTCACTTGCAACCCCACTGCTGGTGAAACACAGGCCCAGCACACAGTCATTCCAAGACCTGGAAAACTTGTAGCAGCAGTGGGTTGTTTAAGGCATTGCTTTTGGTTGCCTTACTGGGCCACAGGCTCATAGCATTGTTGCAAGAGATGCTGTCTTGTTTGGCTAAGCCAAACTCTTAGTAAACAGAAGGCAAAGAAAGAGAGATAGGAAAAAGAAGAAATAAGGTGGGGAAGGAGGACACATGGAGCGCAGTGACAGCAGAAACCAAAGTTCCATATGCCAGGTAGCGTTAGGGATTTAGCCAGAGAAGGTGGTGTCATCTGGGTCCCTCTCTCTGGCCTGGACTGGTCAGGACCTCTCTCAGAATCAGGATGGTGAAGGCCTAACAGAGTCATGGCACATTCCAGGGTCCCTGGAGATGGTGGGGTTGGCAGTCATGATAACAAAGCTCGCTCCTTTCAGTCAACCCATCTTCTAGCCTATTTGAGCCTCCCCAAAGTCTCTTTTTAAGTACTCCAAAAGGGAGTAAAGGGTGGAGTAACCCATCCCCTCATTATTTTGTTCACCAATTAGGCCTAATTTCCAACATACCAGTTTTAGTTAATTCATTTCTGGTTCCATTTGCCTCTTGTTTACCAATCGTGATATTAACACAGTCCTTGGGTGGTATTATTGGACCTTTTCGCTTAGTCTAACTCAGTATTTTTGTCTCCCTTTTATATTTTTTTTATAAAAACAACGGTAACAAAAATTCAACTCAATCTGTTATAAAGAGTTGTTTTTATGGACATATCCATGTAATGTTATAGGCCTAGTGTGGATGAAGCGTGCTTGATGTGAGTTGCATGTTGACAACCGAAGCAAGAATTTGAGGTTTTAAGCAGTCAAGAGTTGTTTGTGAAAAATAACTTTATTATGAGAAAGATAAGGAAATATTGGGGAGGTTGCCATGCCAATGTATCTGCTGCAACTGTAAACCAGAACTGGGGAAAGAGGAACATCTTGGGCCTGCGACTGTTTCTAAACAGCTTGGGTTTTGGCAATTTGCCCAGTACTGTCTCTTTAAAATTGCCCACACAACTGATGATTTGACGGAGTGGATTATAAATGATGTTCGATACACACACAATTTGGAGTCGTTCGTGGATCCAGAGCCCTGTTTAGTTTAAGATGTGGTACACAGCAACAGAGCTCTCCATGGGGATGGCTAGGGACTGCACTTCCCCAAGGATTTTGGCAGCTGTATAACTTTTGGCAAGTGGGATCCTCAGCTAGATCCACAGGAAGGTAACCCCTTGTCCTGCCCCTAAGCCAAGGAAACAATGCCAGGGAAACGCCTCACAGGAAACTTCTGAATTTCCAATTATTCCTGCACAGAGGGCAATTTGGCCCAAAATGTTTTACTGAATACACATACACCGTACATAAAGTAACTTGAAGATTGTCTGTTTTATTACACATTTTGCCTGCGTGATGGGGCGTCTGCTCCACACTGGTGGAGAAAGGATTAAAAGCAGCCCTGGGGAGGCTGCGCAGCAGACAGCCTATCAGTGAGGGGCTGCAAGGAGCAGCCAATCAGGGCAGAGAAGGCCCATATATAAAGACAGCTACAGGGCAGAGGAGTCAGTTCCCTCTTGGGAGCCCAGGCAGAAAGGACTGGGTCCCTGAAGGGCTGAGGGAACTACCAGCACCCTGAACAGAGCAGTGCAGGGCTGGGTTAGGGGAGCAAGAGGGAGCTCCAGCCTGACTGGCTTAAAGACTGAAGCCCGGATACAGGGGCAGAGAAGGTGCTAGGGCTATGGGGAAGTGGCCCAGGGAAATGGATGGTGGGGGGTGGTTAATGGAGATGCAGTGCATGGCTGCCGCCTAGAGGGTCCCTGGGTCGGGACCTGGAGTAGTGGGTGGGCCTGGGTCTCTTCCCCTCCGCCCCCCACTTGCCACCGAGGAGAGTGGCCAGTGAAGGGCTGCAGTTTGCCAATGAGGCAAGTGGCTGGACAGAGGACTGCTGCTCCCCCGGAAGTGCGGGGGGGAATGGAATGGGGCACAGCCGGAGGGCTGTGTCCCGAAGAGGATGCCGCAATCCTTGAGGCGACGTGGGTCCGGAGCAGAAGTGACAGCAGGCGAGACACCACCGGAGGAGGGCGCCCTGCGAAAAGACTGAGCTAATTCCCAGAACGACCAGCAGGCCACAATGACAGCCTGTAGGCATAATGACTCCACCCTTGCTGATGTGTTAGAGTGGCCTCCCATCCCATCCCACAAGAGTCAGGGAGTTTCAAATAACCTGTGCTCAGCTACGTTCTTCACGTTGCGCCCTTAAAGAGTTTAGGAAAGTAAGCGACTTGCATGCATACATAGTAAGGTATTTTCAAGTGTTTCTAACTAAGTACTACTAAACCAAGTTTCCTCAGAAACTTGACAGAGGCACCACTCTCCCTTGCCTACACCAAGACTGAGGATTAAGAGTCAGCTTGAATGATTTCTTATTATTAGAATTACTGTTTGTATTGTGGTGAAGGTTAAAGCCCTGAGCCGTGGTCATGACTGCATTGTGTTAGCACACTATAAGATCTTCAGGACTAGGGACTATCTAAATGTAGAAGAGGAAAGGTGTCTCTCAGGCTTACCTGAATCAATTACCAAAGTCTGAACAGAAAAATAAAATTAAGAAAATAACCCTCTGGCCAAGACTGTGAAACCCCAAAAGGTAGCCAGGAGGCAATTCAGGCGGGGCATGTTGTTCTGATCGTTAATCACATAAAAGCAGCTCTGTAAGCACTTCTGCTTGATTGTTCTCACCTTCCACCTCTGCCTCCACTTCACTTGAATTCTGCCCTTCTTAAAAGGGGCCCAGCTGCTTTTTTATTAAAAAGAGCAAGTCTATCATTTGCAGTGCAAGCTTCCCCATGTTAAGCCATCCATTGGCCTCAGCCGTGTTCTGGAGAGTCCATCTGAAGTTAGGAGGGTAATAAGTTCTCGGAAGGCAAAGGCATGAATTGGTAGGGGGACTGAGCAATGATGCCATTTGTGATGAAGACACTACTAGGGACCTGACCGAGATGAGGAACTCATTTGTCATAGATCCCTGAACAGCTTTCAGATGGTAATATTTTTCTCTCACTACTGATTCATTTATTGATGGGCCTTGGTATAGCCGCCAGCATCACAGAACTGGAGTGTTTCAGAGTAGCAGCCGTGTTAGTCTGTATCCGCAAAAAGAACAGGAGTACTTGTGGCACCTTAGAGACTAACAAATTTATTAGAACTGGAGTGATTGACTAGCTATCAATAGACTTTCTCAAGCTATTTCAGAGTCCAGTATATGGATACCTGGTTAAAACTGCTAACTTTTGCCTTTAGCAAATGATTTGTCTTAGCTTTGACTCTATATCCCCTAAGTGTAGTAATTAATAGTGAGTTTGGGGCTCTTGCAAATTATCTCAGCCAGTTTCTTAAAATGTAAATATATAATAAGTTGCAAAAGCTTTTTTAACAACAAAAGTATAATTCATAAAGTGCTCATGTGGCTATGAAAATAAAGCAGTTCATAATACTGAAGAGATTTAATACTGAGATCCAGTTAAATTGTTCTATGCATGAAACTCCAATCGCAGTTAATAACAATACTGTACTTTTATCCTAGCATCCATCTAGCAATATCAAAGTACTTTCAAAAAATGGGTAAGCACTGTTATCCCAGTTTGACAAAGGAAGTCACAGAGAGGTTAAGGCTTCGCAGTGAGTTAGAAGCAAAGTTGGGTCAAACCCAAATCTCTTTACTTGCAATATCCTGTTCTGACAAACAATCACCATCCTAGCCAGTAGATCCATGGCTAAATTAGTGGGAAATGTTTATATGGGCCTCATCCCACTGTCTAATTTTGCAAACAAGACACAGGGCATACTTTCTTAACTACTTGTTTTGTAGCTGAGTCCCTATCATATGCATACATGACTAACTGCAGGCATAAAAGTGAGCAGGGTAGATAAAAACTGATGATTTAAAAAAAATGGATTTTTTAAATTTAAATCAGGTTTTTTTATTATTTAAATTATAAACAGTTTTTCTTTTTAAAAATAAACCTGTTTAAAATTAAGTCTGAATATAATACAAAATATGTTAAGGGGTAAACTAATCTTAATTTGTTGTAAATGTGAAACCTGTTTTGATAAGCAAAGTTTATATATCCAAATCACTTAAAGTGTTTTGGTTAATAAAAATAAATTTTATATGCTGTTTTGTGTGTTTAATTAAATTCCAGTTACCAACCTAATGCGGTGTGACAGACCCAGACCAGTGGGGTACAGGAGTCTGGTAGAGGGCAAATATACTGGTCACTGGATGAGTAGTTTTCTGTTCCCTGAGTGACCAGAGCAGGGAGCACTAGAGTAATCAGGAACCTGCTAGAACGAGTTAAGACAGGCAGGCTAATTAGGACACCTGGAGCCAATTAAGAAGAAGCTGTTAGAATCAATTAAGGCAGGCTAATCAGGGCACCTAGGTTTTAAAAAGGAGCTCACTTCAGTTTGTGGGGGGAGTGTGAGGAGCTGGGAGCAAGAGGCATAAGGAGCTGAGAGTGAGAGGGTGTGCTGCTGGCGTACTGAGGAGCACAAGCGTTATCAGACACTAGGGTTACCATATTTCAACACTGAAAAAAGAGGACACTCCATGGGGGCCTGGCCCTGCCCCACCTCCACCCCTTCCCCACCCCCGGCTCCACCCCAGCCCCACTCCAACCCCGCCCCTTCCCCAACCCCCCTGCCCCAACTCTGCCTCCTCCTCTGAGCACCCTGCATTCCCCCTCCTCCCTCCTGCTCTGATCTTGGTTGGGGGTTGCTAAGTG
The DNA here is from genome assembly GCF_011386835.1 of Chrysemys picta bellii. NCBI lineage: Eukaryota > Metazoa > Chordata > Testudines > Emydidae > Chrysemys > Chrysemys picta. The sequence continues at coordinate 87,345,921 of NC_088792.1, forward strand.
CTTCCCTGCTCCCCACTCACCCTGCAGCCCCTGCAGCCTCTGCGCCCCCCGCCTGCCCTGCCCCTGCACCCCCCCACCCCGGCAGCCTCTGTGACCCCTGCTCCCCACTCGCCCTGCAGCCTCTGCACCCCCCTGCCCTTGCAGCCTCTGTGACCCGTGCTCCCCACTCACCCTGCAGCCCCTGCACCCCCCCGCCCCTGCAGCCTGTGACCCCCACCTGCCCTCCCCTGCACCCCCCCGCCCCTGCAGCCTCTGTGACCCCTGCTGCCCACTCACCCTGCAGCTCCTGCACCCCTCTGCCCTGCTCCTCCTCGCCCTGCAGCCTCTATGCCCCCGCCTGCCCTGCTCCCCCAGCATCCTCTGCCTGCTGGGGGCTTCAGACATTCGGCAGCGCGGGTCCCTGCAGCCCCTGCCGCAGCTTCCTTCCTGCGCCAAGCACGTTCCCCGGCCTGTCTGTCCCTGCCGGAAACAGCTCCCAGGGGCAACGGGGCCACAGGAAGGGTCCCCCAGTGGCCGGGGGGTCCCCGCCCGCGAGGGAAGCCCGAGCCTCCCCCGTTCCCCGCCTGAGCATTGTAGCTGGGGCAGCTGGGCTGCGCTGCAGACCCGGCGGATCGTGCTGGGTGGGCCCTGGCTTATGCCTCCCTATTTCCCCGGACATGTCCGGCTCTTTGGAAATTCCCCCCGGACAGGGATTTGAGCACCAAAAAGCCGGACATGTCCGGGGAAATCGGACGTATGGTAACCCTATCAGACACCAGGAGGAAGGTGCTATGGTGAGAATAAGGAAGGTGTTTGGAGGCGGCCATGGGGAAGTAGCCCAGGGAGTTGTAGCTGTCATGCAGCTGTTACAGGAGACACTATAGACAGCTGCAGTCCATAGGGCCCTGGGCTGGAACCCGGAGTAGAGGGCGGGCCCGGGTTCCCCCCAAACCTCCCAACTGACCTGGACTGTAGGCCTTCCCAGAGGGGAAGGTCTCTGGGCTGTTCCCCAACCCACATGGTGAATCTCTGAGGCAAGAAAATCCGCCAATAAGCACAGGACCCACCAAGATAGGGGAGGAATTTTGTCACAGCGGCTTAACACAAATTATGAGCAAAAAGTTAATCATCATTCACTATTTTCTAACATACTAAAAATGTACAGTTAATAAGAATCTGAAAATGTTAAGCTACATAACTACATAAATAAATATATAGAATTATAGTGTACTCACAAAAAGATGGACCGAATCTAGTGTAAAGGCTCTATTTAGTTGTAAGTCAACATGTTTTAATGTTATATCAACCAATAAAAATGCACCTTTCTTTAGAAAATAACTGAAGTAGAAATTGAAAAATTGATTAAAATGGATGCTTTAAATTGAGGTTTTCCACTGGGTGAATTAAATCATGCTTTAAATCGCTGATTTAAATCAATCCACCCTGAAAGTGCGTCTTTGAAACCTTCTTTCAAAATCTGAACCTTAATGCTTAATTTGTTCACTGTAATAACCAGTGGAAGCACCAGGGACAAATATTTAAGGTATTTTATCTTTCTTTCATTTCTAGCTATAGTAGGTCTTGTCAGGCTAGATACTCTAGAGCAGTTGTTCTCAACCTATTTATCATAAAAAGGGAAATAAAAACAACCCAGGAAACTACAGACCAGTTAGTTTAACTTCTGTGCCAGGGAAGATAATGGAGCAAGTAATTAAGGAAATCATCTGCAAACACTTGGAAGGTGGTAAGGTGATAGGGAACAGCCAGCATGGATTTGTGAAGAACAAATCATGTCAAACCAATCTGATAGCTTTCTTTGATAGGATAACGAGCCTTGTGGATAAGGGTGAAGCTGTGGATGTGGTATACCTAGACTTTAGTACGGCATTTGATACGGTCTCGCATGATATTCTTATCGATAAACTAGGCAAATACAATTTAGATGGGGCTACTATAAGGTGGGTGCATAACTGGCTGGATAACCGTACTCAGAGAGTTGTTATTAATGGTTCCCAATCCTGCTGGAAAGGCATAACGAGTGGGATACTGCAGGGCTCTGTTTTGGGACCGGCTCTGTTCAATATCTTCATCAACGACTTAGATATTGGTATAGAAAGTACGCTTATTAAGTTTGCGGATGATACCAAACTGGGAGGGATTGCAACTGCTTTGGAGGACAGGGTCATAATTCAAAATGATCTGGACAAATTGGAGAAATGGTCTGAGTTAAACAGGATGAAGTTTAACAAAGACAAATGCAAAGTGCTCCACTTAGGAAGGAAAAATCAATTTCACACATACAGAATGGGAAGAGACTGTCTAGGAAGGAGTACGGCAGAAAGGGATCTAGGGGTTATAGTGGACCACAAGCTAAATATGAGTCAACAGTGTGATGCTGTTGCAAAAAAAGCAAACATGATTCTGGGGTGTATTAACAGGTGTGTTGTGAGCAAGACACGAGAAGTCATTCTTCCGCTCTACTCTGCTCTGGTTAGGCCTCAGCTGGAGTATTGTGTCCAGTTCTGGGCACCGCATTTTAAAAAAGATGTGGAGAAATTGGAAAGGGTCCAGAGAAGAGCAACAAGAATGATTAAAGGTCTTGAGAACATGACCTATGAAGGAAGGCTGAAAGAATTGGGTTTGTTTAGTTTGGAAAAGAGAAGACTGAGAGGGGACTTGATAGCAGTTTTCAGGTATTTAAAAGGGTGTCATAAGGAGGAGGGAGAAAACTTGTTCACCTTAGCCTCTAAGGATAGAACAAGAAGCAATGGGTTTAAACTGCAGCAAGGGAGGTCTAGGTTGGACATTAGGAAAAAGTTCCTAGCTGTCAGGGTGGTTAAACACTGGAATAAATTGCCTAGGGAGGTTGTGGAATCTCCATCTCTGGAGATATTTAAGAGTAGGTTAGATAAATGTCTATCAGGGATGGTCTAGACAGTATTTGGTCCTGCCATGCGGGCAGGGGACTGGACTCGATGACCTCTCGAGGTCCCTTCCAGTCCTAGAATCTATGAATCATTGTGGGCCGCAGATGTGGCAAGGATAACATACTAAAATATTATCAGACACCAGACCCTTTTGTTTGTGATTAAAATTTAACTAATTTTAATCCCAGTTATCATGGAGAGCAAATATTATTTACATTTTAAAGAGCACCCATGTACATTACTGGAAACATCCCTGTGGAAGCACTGTTAATAATTCAATGATGGTGACCAAAAGGCCTTTTGCATTCACATAGTTAGTGTTCCCATTTGATTTTTGAAATGGATTACCTGCACCATAATAACTGGCCCTCCATTCTGATAGAGATGAGGCTTCATTTTGGGTAACAAGACACCCATCCACCTTTCTACAGCTACCAAGTAATCTGTAATATACAAAGAGAAAGTTGTGGGCAGACCAGAGTTTATCTACTTTAAAACAAAAACAAACTACAAATGGGATATTTTTGTAACAAATACCCTAAATACCAAGGGTATGCACAACATGTACAAGAGCAACAAATAATGAACTGATGACATCCTGTACTTGCTCATAACTTCAGCCTCTCAGTACGTAGGGAAGTCAAGTGGCTTCAAGGACCACACCCGAATCATTCCAATATAGTACAGTCTAAAAACAGGTGGTAATGTCCCCACAAAACAAAAATATCCAGTTACCTTATAGAACATTATCCTTTACAATTTAAGGGTCCAACCCTGCAAATCCTTACACAAGTAGTCTTGCTGTTTTCCACCCTGTTCCTACCTTATTTTTTCCATACATTTATGTACAGTGCAAAAGTATTCAGCGAGTATGAAAACCTTATTCAGAGAGCATTCACATTTGTTATTCCCCAATTTTTAGTAGAAACAGTAACAAAATACCTTATTTGAAAATACTGCCTGACCCTACAGCAGGGGTAGGCAACCTATGGCACGTGTGCCGAAGGCAGCATGCAAGCTGATTTTCAGTGGTACTCACACTGCCTGTGTCCTGTGTCCAAGGGGCTCTGCATTTTAATTTAATTTTAAATGAAGCTTCATAAACATTTTTAAAACCTTATTTACTTTACATACAACAATAGTTTAGTTATATATTATAGACTTATAGAAAGAGACCTTCTAAAAACGTTAAAATGCGTTACTGGCACATGAAACCTTAAATTAGAGTGAATAAATGAAGACTCTGCACATCACTTCTGAAAGGTTGCCGACCCCTGCCCTAGAGTTTGGTCACCAAGTCTGCTTGCCATTGAAACATTTTTATAAATCTTTTTGAGCTTCTTACCTAAATCAGAAGATCGGAGAACAATAGATTCTTTCTCTAATAACCATGCTGGAAGACCCCCCTGTGAAGGGAAAGGAAACCATTTCAATGACCGTTTTCAGGAATTACAAGGATAAGTTTAACTAGCTATCCCATAACTATATAGATATTACCAAGTAAGTACTAGTCATTGGGAACCTACATAGGGTGACCAGACAGGAAGTGTGAAAAATCGGGATGGGGTGGGGGTAATAGGAGTCTATATAAGAAAAAGATCCAAGAATCAGGACTGTCCCTATAAAATCGGGACATCTGGTCACCCTAGACCTATAGTACCCAAGACCATATTAAGGACCAACGTGCTTGAGGCTATAGGAAGTCACTTAAGCAGAACTTGAACCCACAACTTTTAGTATTCTAGATGAAGAATCCTGCCTTGGGCCATATGTTCAGTGGTAGGGAATCCTTTTACTACTGTAACCCCCTCACACACACACACCCCACCAAAAGGAAGGACACATATTAGACAGAGATGAGATGTTAATTCTGCCTAGAAATTAGAAAGTTTAAATACAAATTTACCATGTCCCATTCTGCGCAGATATAAGGTCCAGCTCTTAGTATTACTAACAAGCCAATTTCATTAGCTAGCTGCAGGAAATATTCTATATCTCGGTCACCAGAGAAGTTATATACTCCTGGTTTGAATTCATGGTAGTTCCATGGCACGTACCTGTGAAGAAAACACCATCCATAAGAAGTGACTTAGACTAGAATGAAAAAGGAACGCCAAATAATGACTTAATCTAATGCCAAGGAAACAAACTATGTGCACCTCAACTTTACAGTTCTGTAAAGATGTATTTACTTCCAAACTAATAGAATACAAGAATTTAGGACCTAACTCCTGTAAGGCACTTCTAGAAGCTGAAGATGCTAAAGTTAGCACCAAGTATGATCAGGAACTTAGAAGGGAAACAGATGTCTCTATTTTTTCATGTAGTCAGTATTTTTTGCACATACTCTTCCTTTCTAACAGTATCAATGTCATAAAATATATTAAAAGCAAAAATAATTCATTGTGCATCCTCATCTAGCTTCAAAACTGTGAAAAGTCATTGTGAAACAGAAGTGGTGGGTAGTCAAGCAGAAAGCCTCATACACAGCACTTCTAGGATTTTTATTTTTTTTTTAAAGGTAAAAGTTTTTATGTTTTGTAAAAAAAAGCCAAGAGAACAATGCAGTGCCAATAATACCTTTTGTCGATAGAGGAAAAACAAGAACCAGTACATGCGTGGATTACATAAATGTATGTATTTAAAAGTTATATACTACTTACAAATCTGGAGAATTTCTGATATTTTTCAGAGTAGCAGCCGTGTTAGTCTGTATCAGCAAAAAGAACAGGAGTACTTGTGGCACCTTAGAGACTAACAAATTTATTAGAGCATAAGCTTTCGTGGACTACAGCCCACTTCTTCGGATGCATATAGAGTGCATCCGAAGAAGTGGGCTGTAGTCCACGAAAGCTTATGCTCTAATAAATTTGTTAGTCTCTAAGGTGCCACAAGTACTTGTGATATTTTGTAACACAAGGGAGGAATCTGCCCAATTTTCCATGCAGCCAAGATGCATCCTTTCAGCTTTGCAAGTAATTTTAATTGCCTTCCCAACCTATCTAAAATGTTTCCAATATCCTTATTACTTGGCTCTTCTATAGCCAAGGATTTGAATATGAATGGAAGCATGTTAAATGTCAGTTTTGTTTTCTTGCCTGGATTTGAAAGGCTAATGAGGGGCAAGCTGACTGCTTCCATTTAAGATAGGATTATTAAAGCTGACAAAATAAATAAATAAAAAGCTACACCCTTACTTTTAAAACACATTCATCGTCCCACAAGTTAAAGCCACTGAAAGAACACATATACCACCATCACTATCGTGATGAATCAGTGTTTTTTTCATCGTTTACCATGTCACTACTACTGCTGAAAAGAGTTCTTTTGCTTTCTACATTAAAACACTTTGCCATTGCTTAGACTATATTCTTTATGAAGTGGAGAACAGCAGCACATCCCAGGTTGCTGAACCGGCCACATAATATCTGTTCTGTGTTCTCTCTTCCAGTTGCCTACAAAGTGGGGGAGTCAGTTTAAAAACCAACAGTGTAACATTAAAGCCCTTAAAAAGATACAAGGTTTTTTACAAAACTCCTGGAATTATTTTATTTTAAGAACTAATATCTACTTTAAAAAAAAATAAAAAGTACTGAAACTTCATTTCTTGGAGAATGAGTTTCCAAAAGGTATAAATGTATCTGCCACCAGCTAACAAAATTAAAAACAAACAAACAGACTATGATGTTCAAACGTCCTTCATACAAATTGAGAGCAGCCAACAGTATCCGTTGGTTCTTCAAAGAAGCCTTTTTGCTACTAGTTTCTCCTGTGTTGTAAATATCTGGCTCCATCTAGTGGTTAGTTACTTAACTGCATCTTTCGAAAAATCACCTGTAGTCTCAGTCAGGGATTTTCAAACTCCTGTTTTTTATAGTGCAAACAACACTGTAAGAGAGATTGTCTTATGTACCAATATTTCTCCAATGCATGAATACACATGCTATCTTCTCTCCAATTCATGATCATCTAACAACCCTTTGGCAACTATACCAACAGTTTACACAGAAAGGCAATGTCAGGAAAGTATTTATTTTTAGCTGTCTGTGAATACAGCAATTGCAATCTCCATGGAATACTGAAGTTCCAAGAGTCAAGCTGCAGCCATTCATCCCATGAAATATGGAAGCTCTGCTGGGTATGCAAGGAGTTCCTTGAGACACAGCTACTTCCCTCAGAATTTGAGCTTCCATAAAAATAACTCTCCACAGTCTATATTGTTAACTAAATCAGTAAAGTACTTACTTAATGGTAAAACTAGAAGTAAGCACGAATTTTCACAGGGGAACAGTTTGTAAAATCCGTTTGAAGTTTACTCATCTTAGCCAAGTTTTATTAGTGGAGAAAAAAAGAAATCCACTCAATCTTCCTCCCCACCCTCCCATTAACTAAAAACCCACACAAGCCACATCCAAGTTTTCTTTTGTCAGTGTGAAAAGTTACCATTAAGTCCCATTAATCAAAATTTGCTTGCCTGGCTACCTGCAAAGTTTCTGATTGATTTTATATATAAACACACACACACACACACACACAAGCAACAGAGTTCCTGGGACTTACCTCAGACATCCTCCAACCTGAAAGGCAGTAGCCCCACCCACCTGAGGCTAGTCCAAGGAAAGCATATGGAAAAGAACAGTAATGGTAGTGAAGAAAATTATGCGACCCCTTACACACCGACTTCCATGGGTGCTTCAGGGCTCAAGCACCCACCGAAAAAATAATAGGGGGTGCTCAGCACCTGCAAAGCTGGATTAATATTTTGTGAGCTGCAGTGCCTGGACCATGGCCCCGCCAACCTCTTTTTCTGCTCGGCCTCTTCCCTCCAAGGCCCCATCCCTGCTTGGCCTCTGCACCTTGAGGCCCCGCCCACTGCTTGCACGGGGGAGGGGAGAGGCGCGAGCAGAGAGGCGCACCCACTGGCAAAAACAAAAGTCAGCACCTGTGCGTGACCCCACATCCCACTGTAAACGTGCTCCTGTGGCACAGGTAAGAAAAGTACTTTAAGAAGGTACCTATCAGTCATCCCTGAACTAGTAGCAACCGCTACATACTCAGGGAATACCTCTGCAGCCCTACTTTCCTTTCTTTGCAAGAGCACATGCCACATAGAGCCACCAATGGACACTAGCACTCCAAGCATCCTGTGTAGCCTTTCGCTAAGTGAGGGAAAAGGGAAGGATGGGAGCCACAAGACAAGAAAGCAGTGAAAACAAACAACACGCAGAGAAATTTTAAAAAGATGAGTAGGGAAAAAGAACGGGGAAGAAAGAGAAAATAGCAGGATAAAAACGCAATAATTTTGCCAGGACGCAGCATGAGGAGAGGTATGAAGGAGCCACCCATCTGCCAGTCCATCACACAAAGGAAGATCCATCAGAAAAACCAATCACCTATTGTACAGAATAATAGAGAGAAGATAAAGGATCTCAAAGGAACAGGAAAGAGAAAGCATTTGAAATAGCAGGAAAGGAACAAAAAGGTTTAAAGGAAAGAAACAGAGCAGAAAAGTGAGAGAGAATCAGAGGGGAACATATAAGAAACTCTGGAGATCGTGAGCCATAGAGGCAGCACATACTACTACACCTAGGTTGGTAGTCAAGGTTAGGATACAGAGGAAAAGAAGAGCAATCAGACCAACTGTTGACACTGTGTAGATTCATTTAACAATTTGGGATTACTGTTATTGCAATTTATAACCAAATTTAAAAGTAACTATTCATACACTTTGAAGCAACATCTCCAGGAGCCACCCAGCAAATACTCTACTAATCGCTCTTTTTTGGTATGGCAGGAGTCATTGGCTACTGGCTTAGATTAATAAAAGAGCAGCAGACCAACAGCTCTAGAAATACTAGTATGTTTTTGTAACTCACTAAATAAAGATGGACTCAACCCCCAAGGAGACAGTCTGGAACCATCAAACAAATCCCCTTTCTCATCCACTCACCCACACTCACTCATCCATCCCCCTCACAGGGCTCTTTAGAAAACAGACAAGCTGTATGGTGTCAGATGGGAGGGAGTAAGTTCCAAACACGCAGGCACTCCCCACCTGCTCATGAACATATACGTGGGCTAGTGTGTCATAATTTATCTCAACTGCCAAGTTGTAATACAAGGAGAGAAGCAGTTTAAGATACAGGATCCAAATCATAAAAAGCTTTGTAGATTAGATTAGGCATAGCAAGTAGAGCGTTATATAACTTGTTTCAGTTTGAAGTGGAGCATTTGTCAGCTCAGCTACATATTTGCAGCGCTCCTGGATTCTCTAGGGTGTTGTCAGCTATAATCAAAAAGAGGTTGCCTTGTACACTTAGCTTGCCTACCTCTCCCTCGTTGTTCTGGTTTAAGACTGCTCCCAAAAGTCAATAGTTACTTACGTTTGAATAGCATCAAGCCCTGCCATCTTCATCTTCAACAGACGGTCTTTCCAATAGTACCGGGGCACACGGGAGTAATGAATGCTGCCCGAGATGTAGCGGAATGGTTTCCCATCCTTGAGGAAGTAGCTCTTGTCATAATCGATCCCAAAACTCCTCTGGGATGCATTCTGTGTATCAAGAAGATTACAAGGTGTGAACTTCAACCTCCATGAAAAGGACAACAGTTTTCTGTTAAAATATCCTGCTTATTAAACTCTTCAGTACACTAGGTCTCTGGGATGTTTCGAAGCACAACCTGCAGTGATATTATATTGACAATGCAAGGTCCCGTCCACCCCACCCTTGCTAAAAAAGAGTCCACCTTCACCTAGTAGGCCACGCCTGTCAGGGCACATGTGCTGCAGAGATCAGGAATGGGAGGGGATTGGGCAATCCTGGGTCTTCATTTCTGGGGCGCATTTTTGGACTGCTTGCCTCATTTGGTGCAATTTGATCTACTCCAAAAAGATAAGATGTTGCTCTTCAGTGGGACATGATTTTAAGACCTTTCAGTGGTAAGTCAAGTACTATTTCAAGGGACTGCTTCAGAGGCTGATAAACCCTCCCACTCCTCCTCTTCCAGTTGGCAGCAGAATTTTAATATGAAGCTTCCCAGAGTTGCTTCCAGCACATGCCAAATGAGCTGAGCTAAGCAAGAGCAAAGGAACCACAGCAGACTTGTAGGCCAAGCAGTGATGGCAATATTTAATGCTGCATTGAAGTGGCTTGATTCTCCACTGCCTTTCACCTTGGATAGTCTTTCATCTGCATCAAGCAGATGTAAAACATGATCACTCTGTGCTGGTAGCATCACTTTGCACAGGTCTACCGGACTACACAAGGTAGAGGACAGTGAGAGTCAGGAACAAGGAACCTGAACTGATTCAGAGACTTCTAAAGACTCATTCAATACATCAAGTCACTGATCAATTCATTCACACTTTGGAAAGGGAATGAATTGCAATGACCCTTCTCCTGCTAAATTTCACATTGAAAACTAAAAGGCGCAACCAGCCCTGAGTACTGACACAGACATGTCACAAACTCCATGTGCAAGAGTATGTTATCTGAAAGGTTTAAGAGCTTAGTTTCTAATAAGTGGGGGGCTGGTCAGTTGCCCATGCTCTTAAATTTCCATTAGTCTCTAAATTAAACAACGTAATCAATTTTCAGGAGGGGTGAAGGAAGGAGAATTGTTCAGACACATGGCCAAAAAAAAGACAGCAAACTTCTGCCAAATAATATATATTATCTATGAAGTTAAAAAGACAAAGCAATGTATATTGCAACCAAACCCCTACATTATAATCTAAGACAGTGGTTCCCAAACTGGGGTTCGTGAACCCTTGGTGGTTCACGAAATGTATCAGGGGGTTCTCAGAAAAAAATTCTGTAATGGCAGACAGAGGGACCCCAGGCCCTGTGGGGCGCAGGGGCCGGCAGCTCCAACCCCATGACCACAACTACATGGCAGAAGTTTAAGCTTTGTTGTAGTCGTGCATTGTTTGCCTAGACTGCTCAAGGTCCGAATGCTTGTAGGAGGAACTTCTTAAATACCTTCATGCTGTTTCATGATGAAACATGTAGAAGGCTTAATCGAAGGGATATGAGCTACAAGAGTGAAATCTTGGAAGAGTGTTGCCGTTTTCATAATGTAATAAAATTAATAATAATGAAATAATAGTGTGTAATAAGCGTGTCATAAATCATTTGTTTATTTCAAGATCACTGCTTCTATAATTTAGAACTCAGGTAAGGGAGAAAATCCCTGGAAATATTCATTTTTAGGAAGGAATTCGCAAGATTTGATATTTTCGTGAAAAGGGTTCACGAGTTGTTAAAGTTTGGGAACCACTGATCTAAGACAATTACCAATAAATTTACACTAGCACTCCATGTAATACTGGGTACTTCTATAGCCCCTTTCAGCTGAGGATCTCAAAGCAATTTACAAGCAGTGAGCTTAGCCTCATCACACCCTTGTATGATTAATATCTCCATCTAGCAGATGGAAAAACTAGAACAGAGAGTTAAGGGCCAGATTCTGATATCTTAACTCCATAAATATAGGTTCACTCCTCAAGGGCTTCCATTGACTTTAGTGAGGTGCTACCCAGGATCAGTACGGGTACTAGAATCTGACCTTAAGTGACTTGGCAAAGACTGATTACACAGGAAGTCATTGACAGAGCCAGGAACAAAATCCAGATTGTTCTACAATCCTACTTCTGTGCTTTTAAAGGGACACTGCACTTTACATTTTGTAATTTTGAGGGGGGGAAATCAATTAAAAGTATTTTTAAAACTATCAACCCTTTCACTTTGCCTCCTCACAGTGTCTGAAACCCTGCAGTGCTGGGAACCTGAAAGAGAAACAGACTGCATACACAAAAATGATACTGACTTTATTTTCATTCTCTAAACAGAGAGAAGAGAGTAACAAACTGACCAATGAATTGGACTTTTATAATTTTCACTTTTAATAATCTAAGCTGTTAGCACCAAGATACAGATATTTGTTTACAACATTTTACTTTTGAATTAACAGTACACTTTAACCACTAGACAGATGCTTTCCTGTTCCCACGTACACCCATTTCCTTGTTTCAACCAGATTTCTTGCATGCGGGTATTGTTTTCAGGTCATTCACCTTCAAACATGACCTTTCCACATTTCCGCGTGCACACACACACAATCATCTTTATGTAGCATCAGGTGGTAGGTCAGAAGTCAAAACACAAAATGGACAAAGCAGCAGCATACTTGTCCAATTGAAACAGACCTTTTAAATTGAGTGAATTTAATGCAGCTGAAAGGCAATGGCCTACTTTAATTCTGGAAGGGTGGGCCCAAGTCAACACAGGACAAAACATTCACACCCTCAACTGAGGGAGGGGCCACAGACCCCAGAAAATAGATTCAGTGGAAAAACAAATGGTAAATCAGGAAAACTGGGGGATGAAATAAAAAACAAGGATACTGGATGCGGGGCACCAAGTAGCGAACCCTGAACACCACCAACTGCTCCGCAAAGGAGTCAGTGGAAACCACCCAGAGGAATTCTACCCAGATGTGAGAGACAATTAGGGAACAGTAGGCCCCACAGCAACAGAAAACCTCCCCACTGAGCATCCACCTCCCGGCCAGATGGATGGCCATCCAAGCCAATGCCAGGAGAAGGTGAATGAGGGGGTCCCATGACTTTGTGTGGCTACGGACAAGGAATCCATAGAAGAAAAGATGTGGGGAAGTGCAGCCAGCACCTCAGCAGGTGGTTTTGCAGGAGGTGGAACAAGGGTCTGGTGCAGGTTGGCATGTGCCAAGGTTTCCCTGCGCTGCAAAACAGGGCAATTGCCCCTGAGGACTTCACAAAAACAGTGTCAACACCCTTGCTTGACATCTGTGATAACTAAAATGCATTTGGTGTGGATATCTGATGGATTCTTAACCTTTGCAGACTTCTCAAGTTACTGCTGTCTTCTCCCCGTTGGCATTTGGCTCTAGAGTTCCTCAACAAGCAAACTCTCTCCAATCAAGAGCAGTACCAATTTCTTTTTAACTATAGTTTGTGTTTTAAAATTCTCTACTGCAGCTATCAGGAAATGAGGGACCATATTGCCTAAATAAAAAATTCCTAAAGTGTAGCTTGAGAGAAGATTTTAGCCAGAATTGAAGGAAATAAGAAGGAAAAGGGAGTTGGGGGTAGGGGAAGGGAAGAGAGACAGCATCAAATGAAATCTAGTACACTGGAGGAGGAGAAGAAAGGGAATGAGTTAAATAAGTACACTCAATAGGCAGAAGTAACCTGGAAACATAGAGCTGCTGAGAGACTATGGCGATGGAAGCACTAGAGAAAGAAACCCAGGAACTGGGCCAGTTCTAGGATCCCATTATTGGGGGTGCAAGCAGTTACTTTGGGACCCATGCATGTCACTATTTAAAAAACCAACCTTCCACGCTAGACAGTGGGTGGGATAATAACAGCTAATTAAATGTGTATTTGCAATGCAACATGACAGCAAAAGGAGCCAATGCGATTTTAGGCTGTCTACACAAACAGCATGTCAGACACCAAAAAGGTAACAGTTAACATGGCTCTGGTATGACAGCACCTGGAGTATGTTCAGGGCTGGGCACAATATTACTAGAAAGAAAAAAAGAGCCTAGCCACCCTTAAAGTTAAGGTGGATGAAGGTAGGGTGTGAATTTACAGTGCAATAGCTCTTCCTAAATCACTCCAGAAAAAGAGTGCCCACAAATGGAATTAAGAGTGCTTCATTCTCATTTCGTTTAACCCACTTTCAAAGTTAATCAGGAACAACTCCATGTTGTAGATGAGCTGAAGTGCAACAGAGTAACAAAGACAAAGTGGAAGGAGCTCAGAGGAGCAACAAGAACTCTCAGAATGCTAGAGGGAAAGATTGAGAGGAACACACATAGTTCAAGAGTACCACTTAGGGATAGGGAAATGTGATAAAAGTGCAAACTCCAAGTGTGGGGGAGGTATTTAGTGAGGTGCAGTTAGGATAAAAGGGTGCAAATAAGGAAAACCTAAAATGAACTTGAGGAAAAACATCCTGGCAGCACTTCAGAACAAGGCCATGTCTACACTACAAACTGTGGTTGATGAAAGTTACCTTGATGTACAGCCACTGAAGTTTGTATATCGCTGGCACAGGTGCACACTTTGCTGCTTGTGTTGCTGCTGCGCGTACTCACCAGAAGTGAGTGTGTTGATGTAAAGTGTGGTGCACTATGGGTAGGTATTTCAGTGTGACACACACTGCCATCCAGTGCAATGCCTTTTGGGAAATTTTCACAATATGTTGTGGGATAGAAATGACTCACTCAGGGATCTCTGGGAGCTAGGGAGTCAAGTTTCCAGCATGTGAGACAAAGGGGAATAAGCTGCTGCTAGGGTGGAGGACGGACATGAAGCAGCTGACTGCTGAGTTTGAACAGCCAGATTCAAGGGCTATTACAAGAGCTCAACATGGCGCTATGGAGTGAAGGAGGCTTTGAAAGAGCCCTTTAGCAGTCAGCCACAGTAGTGTTCTGTGATGTAGTGTTCTCTGGGCCTGGAACTTCAGGTGCTGCTCAGAATTGTGTAGTGCTTGCTATATATTCATAAATATGACTGGCTGTTTTCCTGGAGCTATGAATACTTGAATACTATGGTGCTTGCTGTACATTTACAAGGACTGTTTGCTTTGAATACCGCTATGCATTCTGCAATATTTGTTGTGAACTAATAAAGATCATTTGATTCTCCAAAAACATTTATTAAGTGGGAAAAACCGTACAAAAAAGTCAATGTACAAAAACCCCCACAAACAATGCAATACAAACGTGTAACATAACGAGGTGAAAACAAATGTTTACTTCCTTTCTAATTTTATGTCTGTTTGAATGCACAAATGTAGTCCATTGTGGAAACACACATACCAGTCGTGGTCCTCATAGGTCAGTGTATGTGAAGCTATGATTTTCTTTGCTACCCCACCCTCCCTCCTTCCCCACGTGGAATGATAGAGGCAACGATCCGCCCCATGAGGTATGTTGTGGGGTGTTGGAACAGTGACCATGAAGTTCTCCAAATAGTGCAAAGGATGGAGAATCCAAGATTTTGGGACCTGCAGGACAACCAGCAGCATTTGAATCTGCTGTCTGAGAAGACCAATTATGTCCTAACGCATTTCCCACTCCTTATCCTGCTTGGACTCCTGGGCCTTTTTCCCTGTCCTCTCGGTCTTTCTCCATGCTGTTGGTCGTACAGGCTCTCCAAGCCCTTTGTTCATGGTCCGATGCAGCACTGGCTGACAGGATCTTGTAGAATAAGTCTTCCTCAGTCCTCTTCTTTCTCCTCCTCCTCAGGATCAGGCATTCTGCAGGTATGGAGGGGGAACTCCTCAAAGCGGCCACCCTAGAAGGTGCTGATAAAAACAGACAGATGTACCATTGGATTTACAGACACAAGGGAAAGGGAAAGATAAGTTTCAAAACTCCCTTTCCTTATTCCCATAAACATTTTTTAAAAAGACATGCTTATTGGCCCTTCGGCTTTGGAGCAACTCTGCACAGCACCACTCTCCAATCCCAGACATGGTGAGTACGGCGTGCCAGGGGTGGGGGATGTTCCGTCGTATGAAGCTATATAATTTTGGTCCCTATTCCATAAGTAGTATAGAGCACTGAGCACTGGCACTATTTTCCACAGGCAGTGGTGCTTTAAGCTGATGTCTCACTCTGGAAGGTATCAAAGGCACAGAGAGCACAGCTACTATTGGCTTCCTGAAGCAACCCAGACCCATATGTTGCTAGCCTGTTTACTGCAATGGTGCCAGCTAAAGTCATCACAGAATGGCATGGGGAAATGTCCTGCCATGGAGGAAAAAATAAGGCTGCCATCCCTAGCAATCATTGGGAAAGGACTGCAGAGTACCTCCATGAAAGTTTCATCAGGATCTCTCAGGAGGATAAAAGGGACATCCCTACGCACAACACCAAGATGCTGCACATGTCATTACCCTGTAGGGTTAGGCTGGGGACAAGTAGATAACTCTACCTATGTTTTTTGTACCGCTACTTCCTCTTGTATGAAGAAATGAAAAGTCCATACCTGTCTCTTGTTAACTTGGGGTTGGGCCAGGTTCTATCTTTAAATTTAAAGAACGTACAGAAAAATGCATATACACACTTAACCGAGTTCCCTTCCCCTTCAGCAGGCTCATCAACGCTCACCTGGTGGCACTGGCTAAACTGTGTCAGAGTCTCACACAGGTCCTGGCTTGCTGCATGACTGGAATCCCCTGCTGTGTCTCCCCCACACTCCTTCCTCCTCGCTGTACATGTCTCGGTCTTGGGTTCCTCGGAGGTATCCACAGTGGTCTGCGGGGTGCTGGTGGGGTCTCTGCCAAGTATGCCATGCAGTAACTTGTAAAAGCAGCAGGTCTGAGGCGCAGCACCAGATCTATTGTGGCGCTCTCTGACCTTGTGGCATCCTGTGAAGTTCCTTCACTTTCATGCGGCACAATCTCTTCTCCCCACAGGCCCAGGAGATCCAAAGCACCTGTCTACTCCAGCCTGGAGCACATCTAATACCTCTCTGTCTGTGTGGGGCCAGCACAGTTGGCTGGGAAGTTGCACACAAGAAGGGAGAGCTGCTAGATGCGTTTACCAACATCTGCACTCAGGAAAAGGCATCTCAACATGTGAGGGGGAGGGAGGATGTTGAAAGGTGGGGGTGGCTTCTGGTATCTGTGACCCCTAGGCAGTGGAGTTTAAAATTGTAACCAGAGTGGTCACTGTTGCAGAGAATGGGACATTGTGGGACAGATGCTGAAAGTCTGTTAGAGTTGACACAGGTCATGCAGTGTCTACACTCGCACTGCATTGACCTCAGTAGGACAACCATGGTTCCACACCATTTGGGGAGGTGCTTTGACTGTGTTGACATAACAAGGCACTTACATCATAAGAATGGCCCTACTGGGTCATACCAAAGGTCCATCTAGTCCAATATCCTGCCTTCTGACAGTGGCCAGTGCCAGGTGCCTCAGAGGGAATGAACAGAGCAGGTAATCATCAAGTGATCCATCCCCTGTCGCTCATTCCCAGCTTCTAGCAAACAGAAGCTAGGGACACCATTCCTGCCCATCCTGGCTAAAAGCCATTGATGGACCGATCCTCCATGAATTTATCTGGTTCTTTTTTGAACCCAGTTATGGTCTTGGCCTTCACAACATCCTCTGGCAAGGAGTTCCACAGGTTGACTGTGCATTGTGTCAAGAAATACTTCCTTTTGTTTGTTTTAAACCTGCTGCCTATTAATTTCATTTGGTGAGCCCTAGTTCTTGTATTACATTGGCTGGAGACAAATTGGAGTGTAGACACATGCACAAATAATGTGACACAAGGTAACTTATGTCAACCTAACTTTGCAGTGTAGACCAGGCTTTAGAACAGCCTCCCAAGGGAAGTAGCTGAAGCCCCATCACTTATGGGAGATTTAAAACTAGACAGGCTAAAGTGATCCTGTATTGACCGGGAACTGGAACGGACGATCAAATAGGTCTTTTTTTTTTCCAATCTAACGCCTATAAATCAAAAACCCATCCATAGGATGTGAACAGAATCTGGTCCAATAAGAGATATTACCTCACCCACCTCATCTCCCTCTAAAGCAAGACTACAGACAAGGAGGCAATGAATAGCTGGATAATGGAAGCTATTTAGGCCCTGATCCTGTAAACATTTAAGCACATGCTTAACCTTATTCACGTGAGCTGTTCCATAGAAGTCAAAGGAACTACTTGCATGAGTTAACACACATGCTAAAGCGTTTTCAGGATCAGGGCCTTAGACAGCTGAAGGGTAAAGCAGCGGATCACCAAGTATTTTAGAACAAAAATAACTCAAAAGCCTGGAGTCTTATCCTAGGAGTTACTTTTCTATAAACAGTCCCCCTCCTAGCTGTACTACCTCCCAACTACTGAATCTCAAGCCATCAGAGAATGCCCAAGTAAGTGCCAGATTGATGATTTTTATTTTAAGTCTGAGTGGAATGATGTAGCTGTTCATTTGCAATCTCCACCTCAAGTCACAGAGATCCTTCCACTGTCTATGAATGGAAACACAGTGTATGTTCCATGGGGAAAACATTCATAAGCACCACCACCAGTAAACAGAAGGTGTTGCACATTCTGGTCATGCCTCAAATGCAAGTTCAGTGCCACTGCTGGAGCAACAGTTTCAGAATTACCATCATCATTAAACTAGGGCTTAGACCCTGGGCACAGTAACAGTGTTTCACTATCCTATTAATAAAATTACAAACAACAGCAAACAACTATGTTAAAAGAACATTAAGATTCTAAAGTCAATCACGAAAAAACTAGAAAGTGCCAGAACTAAGGTTGCTCCTTATCTATGCAACCTTAATTCGACCCTTGTGCATACACGTGATGATACAGTCTTCAATTACAGGACCACAGAGTGGATAAAAATCATTTTTTTAAAAACATTAAAATCGTTTTTAAAATGGGATTTTTTGATAAAAACTTTTTAAGGAAAAAACCGATCTAAAGGTAGTTTAATTAAGATATATTATAGCTCAAAGGTATCTCATCATGGAACAGGGATTATAAATTCTAATTCTATAGTATGAGACAATATATTCATGTAATGTTTAAGAAAAGTTTTGTAAATGAGTTCTAATAGTTCATGGATTAGGGACCCAATCTTATGGGGTTCCATAGACTTCGTATCGATTTAGGTTAATCTTTCTATCTACCCAATGGAACTCAGTGCTCAGTCTAGAAGATACCATCAGACTTGCTTAGTTTTGCAGTTCTCAAACTGTGGATTTCTGTCTCCAGAGGTAACATGCTTGTTAACAGCAAACATGGTTTTAAATAAATAGATAAATATATATAGAGAAGTGAGAAATAACAGATCTCAACTCTATTGTCCCTCTGCAAATTTCTGTACACAGAGTCAATCCCTTACCTCTCTCTAAAAGTGCAGAGTTTCAAAAAGTTCAATAAATAGAAGATTGTTGGGGGCGGAACAGATCTGGACAAGGAGAAGTCTGGAGATAAATGCGAGAAGTGAGGGACATATGCTTGTTTTGTTAAAATATTATATGTTTGCTGTTGAAGAAAAAAATCCAAAATACTTAATGTTGTTTTAGTTAAAACAATTTAAATGTCTGTCTGGTGATGTTCTCCTCCTAATACAGCCTGGCAAGAAAATCCTCCAAATATTAATGATTAACCTGTTGAATTGGAGATATTTATGAAGTCATTGAGAGGTGAACTATCTGCTTCAATTACCTTTGGTAAATGAAATAACCAAACAATCAATCATTCATTTTCTGATATAGCTGTAAAACTAATCTGAAAAGTTCTCAAAATAAATCACTGTTTAAAAACGTATAGTCTGTAGTTTCTAAAAATGAAACCTACATCTATCTGAGTTGTGAAAAATATGTATTAAGATAACAACCAACAAGAATGCACTTTTATGTAGAAAACCATGCTTAAATCGAGTCTTCCTGACTGATGATTTAAATCAAATTGATTTAAATCAAATCCAACCTGCAGGATCATATAATATTTTTCCACAGGACTACTGCCTCATTTAACAGTTTTTTGTTTGTACTTTAAATTTTTTAAAAACACAAAAATTCGATCGTACAGAACCATATTGACCACCACCCCCATTTTATCTGCAGGGTTGGGACTTTTAGAGTCACAAACAGACCTCGATTACTTGAGCTAATGGATTAATTGGTACTAGTAGAAAGCTGTTATTTTCTATGTGGTCCTACCACTAGATGGGTTGGAGACACATTCCACCAGTAGATTTCACAGCCTGCTACATAGCAAAGGAATGTTGAAACTCTGAAATAATGGGGGTCCAATTTCAGGTTCTTTAGGAAGTAGCGCTCTAAACCCTTCTGCCCCAATCCTCCCCCCCACCCCCAGCTGATTCACCTGTCTCCTCCCCCACTGCAATCCCCTCATCCCCTGCTAGGGTGACCAGATGTCCCGATTTTATAGGGACAATCCCGTTTTTTGCGTCTTTTTCTTACATAGGCTCCTATTACCTCCCACCCAGTGTCCTGATTTTTCACATTTGCTGTCTGGTCACCCTATCCCCTGCCTCCTGTCCCCTCCTTGCTCCCCTGCCTGCCACAGGGAACCTTCCCCACACCCTGTTCTTCACTCCTCTTCATGAGTCAGAGGCTCTCTCTCTCTCTCTCTCTCTCTTCCTCCCTGCTTAAGCGCCAAGCAGGGGGAGCACTGAGCAGACAGGAGAGGCAGAGTCTCTCTGCTCTCAGTTCTGGTGCCTGGTATCACAGTTTAAGAGCTGCTCAGATCCTGGGGTGGAGCATCATATTCAGTGTGGATGGAATTGTCAGAGAATTTAACAGAAACTCACAGGTCTCTACTGAGCATGTGCAAACAAAAGGCACATTGCTGGCACCAGGGTAACGCCCCTGTCAAAATTTCAAGACCCTGTTCCACAGCATGAACTTGCAAGAGCTTCTCAGTTGAACAGTCATACAATTTTTTTAAACATGTGTAAAACATTTTCCCCAACCTCATTCCCGGACATGTTTAAGGTAAAGTTTTCTCAAAAAATTCAGCCTGAGGCATATCAAAGCAGTGTCAGGTAATCTTAACTATTGGTGGCACCACCCATGCCATGTGGAATTAATTGCAATCAAGTCTGTGTGCTTAATGGGGACCCACTACTTAGGTCAGGCCTGCACAACATGGGACCCGGGTGGGCTCACTGTGCAGCCCGCGGGGGGGTGAGCAGGCAAGCAGCGGGTGAGGGAGGGGGGCTGAGGAGGCGAGCGGGTGGGCAGTGGCGGGGGGGCAGGCGAGCCGGCAGCGGGGGGGGGCTGAGGAAGCAAGCATGTGGGCAGTGGCGGGGAGTGAGTAGGCAAGCCGGGGGGCTGTGGAGGCGAGCAGGCGGGCATTGGCGAGGGTGAGTAGGTGAGCCGGGGGGGAGGGGGCTGAGGAGGCGGGCGGGCAGTGGTGGGGGGGCGGGTGAGCCGGCGACTGAGGAGGCGAGTGGGCAGGCAGTGGCAGGGAGGCAGGTGAGCCAGCGGCAGGGGTGGGGGGCTGAGGAGGCGAGCGGTGAGTTGGTGGCTGACCTGTTCTACTGATCTGGTCTGGCTCCAATCCCCTCTCCAAGGGTTGCAGCTGTCTGGAGGTGCCTGCCTTCCACGCCTTCCTCATTCATTCAACAGGGCAATTGATTACAAAGTGGGGGGAAGATCTTATTCTACTTCTAGCAAAAAGAGTGTTCTTTTACCTTAATTATACTACCTTAGGGGCCCGCTATAACATATTACCAAGGTTCAATAACGCTGTTTCGATGAGGCAGCGCTAGGGAAGGAGGGTTTGTTTCTGCGGGGTGGGCGGCGCTGGGGGGGGGGGTTGTTTTGGGGGAGGTGGGCAGCATTGGGGGGTTGTTTCAGGGGGCTGGGTGGCACGGGGGGGTGTTGGGTGGCGCTGGGGAGGGGTTTGGCGGCGCTGGGGAGGGGTTCGGCCCTCAGCTGTTTTCTTTGGAGTAATATGGCCCTCGCTGCTTTACGAGTTGTGCAGGCCTGACTTAGGTACTGATCCTATAGTCTTTACATAGGCATAGCTCCCATTTAAGTCCATGGAATTTTTCCTGCAGGATATGGCCCCTACCATATGAATAAACATGTCCATGTTTATCTGCCTCTCCTACTGTTCTGTTTAACTCTCGGAGGTGTGGTAAGAGGATGCAGCCATCTTTTTTATGACCATCATACAACATATGATCCAACTACAGGCACAACACGTTAGATCCCCTCCTTAACAACAGACAGACTCCCCCTCAGCCTGTCACCACCACCACCACTCAAATATAAAACCCAACTAAGAACCACTCATACATTCTGCTCTCCCTCCCCTTCATCTTTAATATTCCTCATCTCCATCCCTGCAATCACATTATATGACTCATCTCCCCAACCTGATAACACTGGACTCACTGTTCCCAGCCTGGATGTATTAAACACAGGTTTAATACACTGAAATTTCCTTTTCACTTGCACTCAGGAATATAAAAAAAATCAAATTGAATGATCATTACAAAAGACACTTGTCTCCACCTGTGAACAATATTAACTTTTTATTAATTGCTTGGAACAGTAACAATCTTAGTGTTCAATGCATTCATTATATCAGTACTATGATTTATAAATATGCATATTGATTCTCCAATGTATATGGTTTATTTTCACAAAAAGTGATCATAGGATTTGGGTATGGCTGCAATGGCACTCCGAGTAGCCTTTTCAATAATTTTGCATTCTAGTAGAAAAGAAATCAAGAACAACAAAAATATTTAATTAAACCCCAAAGAAATAGTCAATTAAAGACAACAAAAATAGATGAAAAAAATGGTCAAAATATTCACAGAACAATTTAAAAATCACCTGCTTATTTGTGGTAGGAGTCAATTCTCCATACTGATTTTTGTGCACATTTGTGTTTTCTTGGAAAGGGCAAGAGAGAAATAGAGAAACTGACATTTCCGTGCTCACTGAGAAACAGACACTGAAGCAAACCACAGTGCCCACCTCCCATGGAAGGTAATTAGCTAGACAATTAGCTGCATAACATAGCAATAATCCTCAAATAATTTAATGATTAGAAAAGATGTGGCCAAGAGAGAATGCTTTGCACTACCAAGTGGGAGACATGGATTTTAACTCAGGTCTTTCACTGACACATCACTGGGGGCTATCTACACAACTCATGCTGGTCAGGTAGCAGCAATACTAAGTCAACCAGGGAAAGAGCAGTCAGAGAAACATAAGGCATACACACACACAAAGTGTATGAAATGTATGGGGGTCAAGTTATGTTTTGGGATCCTCAAATGAAAGGTGCTCCATAAATACAAAACATTTTGTGAAAGTGCAGGGTATTATCACTGTTTTAGACATTGGGAAACTGGGGAGAAGTGGTCCAGTGGTTAGGGGGTTAGCTTGGGACTTGGATTCAGTTCCCCATCTCTGCCACAAGTTTCCTCTGTCTCTGTTCCTCATCTGCTAGAATGTCTCTACTCTCACAGGGTTGATGTGAGGAAGATTGTGAGGTGTTTCAGATACCCCAATAACGGGGGCCATCTGAGTTAGAGGCACAGGAAGATTTAATAAAGATGTTGATTTGCCCAGAGCCAATTGTCAAGAACAAGAGGGTGCACAGTTTTGGTGGGTGGGAACAGAGTAGAGAAACAGCTAGACAGTGTTTATATGAGGAGAGAGAATCCTGTATCAGGTTAAAGAGTTAAAGGGACACTGCCAGATTAAAAAATTAAAAATCCCATAGCCATAATTACTAATAGCATCTCAGATTAGTACACCTGGGGAAAGAGTGAAAAAAGAGTCTTATTTATTTTTGCACTTCAGTCAGCTTGGACAGCAAGTACAAATTAATTCCACTTCAATTTTTGATTCTCATGCCCTAGAACAATGTGGGAGAACCAAAAACAATCTGTTTTAATTTATATTAAAAACCCAAACAATTATTAATTTAGCTATATTAAATTGCACTAAGAAACATACCAGACTGAAGTACGGATTCAAACGCTAGATAGTGCTCTTTAAAGAGATGCACAAAAAGGCGGCCATCTTTTTTCAAAGCAGAACAATTAGAGGTCAGGGCACTAGAAAGTCTATACACAAACAGAAGTTACAGTAGAACCTCAGTTATGAACACCAAAGTTATGAACTGACCAGTCAACCACACACCTCATTTTGGAACCGGAACTACACAAGCAGGCAGCAGCAGAGACAAAACATAAAAATAAAAAGCAACTACCATATGTACTGTGTTAAATGTAAACTACTAAAAAAATAAAAATAAAGGGAAAGTTTAAAAAAAAGATTTGACAAGGTAAGGAAACGGTTTCTGTGCTTGTTTCATTTAACACATGTTAAAAACAGCATTTTTCTTCTGCATAGTATTAAAAGTTGTATTAAGTCAATGTTCAGTTGTAAATTTTTGAAAGAACAACCATAACGTTTTGTTCAGAGTTAGGAACATTTCAGAGTTTGAACAACCTCCATTCCCGAGGTTTTCATAACTCGGAGGTTCTACTGTACTTGCTATCTAATCTAGTTCTGGTCAAGGGAAAATATTAATTTACAATCTAAGTATCTTTTCTTTTGAGTCACAGCTACTTTGTTTTTAAGTTCTCTCTCCCCAGTTGCTGGGTAAAAAATACCTACACAAAACAGAAAAGGAGAAACTAACTATATACAATGGAAAGAAGCTAACTAAACCTACCCAAATAATACAACTGGGAAAAAAAGTTTTCCCACTCCAATTCTTTCAATTGTAGATTTTAAGGCTAACTCTACACTAGAGACCTGCAGCAGTACAGCTGTGCACTGTAAGCTGTGCCACTGTAAGGTCTCCCATGTAGCCGCTCTATGTCGACGGGAGAGAGCTCTCCCATCATCTTAATTAAACCACCCCTAACAAGCAGCGGTAGCTACGTCAGCAGAAGAGCATCTCCCACCGACATAGAGCTGTCCACACCGGCGCTTCTGTCAGTGAAACTTATGTTGGTTGGGGGTATTTTTTTCTACACCCCTGGCTGACAAAAGTTTTACCGACAAAAGGGCTAGCGTAAACATAGTGTAAGTGTTGCTCATACCAACAGTAAAGTACTGAACACTCACACCGAAGTGGGAGTTTTAAGTTAACAATGTCCCTTTATAATACCTTTATTAGATACTCACTGGATGACTGGTTACATTTAGGCAAAACAAGGAAGCTATTTCCACCCTTCCCCACTATAAAAGTCTCTCCAATTTTTATGATTTAGGTTTTTATGTAGATTTTAAAGGAGCAGATGCATAGAGCCTAAGGTTGCCAATCCTCCAGGATAGTCCTGGAGTCTCCAGGAATTAAAAATGAATCTTTAATTAAAGATTTTGTCATGTGATGAAACCTCCAGGAATACGTCCAACCAAAATTGGCAACCCTAGCATGGGCACCTTACTTTACTGGTCATTTTGCAGAAGCACCTACAGGCCCCAACTGAGATAAAGGCCCCCCATAAAAAATTTAAACAGAATCCTTGCTATCACCTGCAAATACCCCATTCATTTCCCATTGGAGGAGGACTCAATAGACCTCAATGAAGACTTTCTAGAGTACTCTGCAAAATATGCATCCACTGTTTCACCACACTTCTCAGTAGGTGAACTGTACATCATCATGAGTTAGGTGGCACTCCATCAGATGCCAACAAACAAGTGAAAAATGGACTGTGAATTAATGACTGATTACAGATATTAAACATACACAGTAAGCACACTTAAAACCAAACACTGATCTCATGGTGATATCTTTAAAATGCAACATATCAATAGCACAAATAATAAATCAATCAGATGAGTTCGTCACTTCCACTCATCTGCGATAGGTGTTTGATAAGCTTACTATGTGGCAGAAGAAGTAGTGCTTTCTGCACAAAGAGCAGAATCAGACTTACAGAACCAAGTCCATCACTTCTAACTTCAGTGACTTCCCCGGAGTTACATCAGGGACGGACTTGGCTTGGGGACTTGTGACTCAAACCGTCAGTTCTACTGGCTGATAGAGGAGACAGAATTTGTAAGTTGGCAGACCATTCAGGGAGAGCGCAGGATGATCTCCGTTATTTCAGCTCTGCTGCCCAGCCTCATTGGAATTCCATAATACATAGTCCCCGGGCTGACATATACGAAAGTGCTCTGTCCAACTTTATACAAGCCAACAAAGAAGGGATTCAGCAAATAGGCACCAGCATTCAGAGGGAATATTTGCCCACCATGAGTGTGGCCAGAAAGGATCAAATTTATGTCTGGCCGATCTTGGAGAGCCCATTTTGCAGCCAGTGGTTGATGAGCCAGAAGTACTATTGCATGATCAGTACTGCAGTCAACTAGGGCTTTTTTTAAATCCATGCCATGCCCAGAATAGTGCAACACCTGAGCCTCAATATCATCAACCCCAGCCAGACAGAACCAATCATTGCTGCTCCTTGGAGAAGAGATCTTCACATTCTCATTGTGGAGTGGATGAATGTTAAATGACTTCAGTAATTCAAACCAGCTGTTGACATCAGAAGTATAATACTCATGGTTTCCAGTGACAAAAAAATTTCCCAATGGGGAATTAAGCTCACTAAGAGGTTCGACAGCAGGTCGGATGGCCATCACTTCAGAATCTGACAGATCACCTACAATCACAGTGATATCGGGTTTTAAAGCTTTGACCATCTGCACAACCATTGCAAGTTTAGTCTTCCCTACAGTGGGTCCCAGATGAATATCTGATAGCAACACCACCTTCAGGCCGTCCATGGACGAAGGCAGTTTGTGAAGAGGAATCACCACTGAGGTCACAGCAGGAGGCTGGGAAGCATTCAACAACCCAACAGCAGTCAGTGCAACTGTCACCATAACAGCCAAAACAGGTTTCATGACAGCTTTACTACTCTTATTGATACCACTTGTCTTAGCACCTCTGCTGACCAAGAGTTTATAAACTTGCTCTACAGAGCCCAGAGTGAAGAGAAAGAAAATAAGGATTATATAGGCTCCTAGACATGTGTAAGAAGCTAAGGAAAAGAAATAGGGCTCTTCTGCAACAAGAAACAGCAATGTAAAAAAGCTAGAGTGTGCCAAACCTAGAAACATTAGCACAGCTATTTTCCATGGCATGAAACAATAGGAGTTAGCAGCTGAAAGCCTGTAGAATGTGGTCACTATACATCTCCAGATGTAAAGAGAACCTATGAGCATCAGCGCATTAACAAACAATGCCATCTGTAATCTCCGCAGCCACCTCTGTGTGCCAAACTCAAGTTGCTCTGCCAGGAAGGTCCGGGATATCATCATGGAGAAGAAGACAACTCCAGCAGCCCCTGCAGCCTTTGCTTCAAGCGGCAATTGCTTGAAGGAAATCATCTCTACCGACTGACAGTCCCTGCACCTTCCTGTTTTATATGAGTTTCCAGTAGGTTAGAATGTGGTTGTGAAGGGACTTCTTGGTCAACTTGGCCTGCAACCAGGAACCAGCATCAGCTTTTTGATATTAAGACATACAATCCCCCCTGCCCAGTCTAGGAAACAGAGAGAGGTATTATTTGGCACCCACCGCCCAGGACACCAAGGTCGGTGGAGAGACTACTATCACTGTCAAGGATAGCTATAGAAGGTTTATTAATTTAGAATAAAAATTATCTAGAACTCTGACAACCCAGTCCTGATCTCTATAGTCTCCCATCGATAAGTTATCACAAAAACCTGTGAATGCTAAACTAGTAATAAGAATTCTTCTCACAATTTTGGGATATTGTCTCACAAATCATATAGTGATGATTACCTTCCAATAACTAATAAAATATTACCAGACCCTGCTTACTCCGTCGAAGAAACACAGCTATAGTTAACACTTTGCACTCACTACCTAATCTGCTTCCCTCGCACAACACCATTTCCATTCCAACACTACACCATTACATGATAGTAGGTGTCCCTGGTACATAAGGTTGCGGTCTCAAGAACCCAACAAAAAAATCATTGACCTATGATGGTGTCTACATTCACCTCAGAATAATGACATAGCCATCAATTATTCAATTCCAGCCTTCATCCATTCAGGATCACTGGAGAACAAACATAAAGCATGCAAACCACTTCCACATCTCACCCCTTATTTCTGCTCTTCAGAGGAACCATAGGGGGGAAAAAATGAGACATGCACATGCACAAAAATCCCTTTAAGGCAGCCTGGTAAAGTTGTTGTGAACATTTGCCAGCCCAGGCCGAAAAATATACAGGCCTGCACTTCTCAAGATGATAGTTTACTCATTATGGTAAGCAGAATTTTGAAAGCTAGTTTAAAGGAATATTATATATATCTTCAGTCCCTTCCACTCCTGCATATTCTAGGCCAGGATTTATGGAGACTCTCAATCTGAGTTTTGGTCTGGGAGCTAAAGAACCATTGAGGCCTAGACCAGTGGTTCTCAAACTTTTGTACTGGTGACCACTTTCACATAGCAAGCCTCTGAATTATAAATGCTGGAGGCAAAGTGGGGTTTGGGGTGGAGGCTGACAGCTCATGACCCCTCATGTAATAACCTCACAACCCCCTGAAGGGTCCCAACCCCCAGTTTGAGAACCCCTGAGATAGACCATCCTTGTCTATACCCTGCAGCCTCAATAAACCCCTTTTATATGCATTCTGACATCATTCTGTCTCTTCCCCCACCCACCTTTTATTTTTAAGCCAAGAGGCCACGATACTGATTTAAAATTTAAACCTGTTTGCTTTTTCAAAATAATTAAAAAGACCAGGTACTGTGTTACGAGCTACTGTCAGTTTAAACCAAAACACCCCATGGAGTTACTCTGCTTTTCACTGTGTGTTAACATTCTTTAGAATATGTATACAACATTAAAACAGATGAGTATTAAAATAATGCTAAGGGTTTACTTCAAATGCACAAACCTAGAGGAAATGCTGCATTAGAACTCCCACAGTACTCTTCACTCAGGCCTTAAGCCTAAATATTGCAACTCATATAGGCCTTTAGCAAGACTGTAACACTGGATGCAATCTGATGCAAATCTATATAGAAAGAGCAAGTAGCATGATAAAGCACATTAAAAATGGCAGAGAAAAGACAGATACACTTCCCTGTTCTCAACCCACACTAGTAAATTAATGTTTTCTACCTGATGCGTTGTCTGATGGTGCCAGAGCCCTGACAAGTGCAGAACAGCAGAAAAACAAATTCAACCAAGACAATTAAAGACCTAAAGTCATCTAATGTATAACTTGTCAAGATAGATTCTGAATAATAAAGGCTAAAAATAGGCCTATCAAGAGGCAGGGGGCTTTTTTAATGACAATTCATGGCTTTCAGGATATCCTGGATTTTCTCGCTATTGTGGATGAGAGTTCAGAAAGCAAAGAGCAAAACTAAGGCCTTGTCTACACTGGCAAGTTACTACGAAGCGAAGCAGCTTTCTGCAGTGTAACTCCCGAGGTGTAAACACGCCACTTTGCATGCAGAAAGTCCTCAGTTGCAGCGCTGCAAAAAAACCCACCTTGATGAGAATTGTAAGCCTTAAAGCTCAGAGGCTCCAGCGCTGTATTAGCAATGTAAACACATTACAGCGCACAAAGCAATCGATTGGCCTCCGGAAGCGTTGTGGCCGCTCTGTTCATTGTTTTGAACTCCGCTGGAGACCTGCGCCCCTCCTGAGCTGGGGAGGGAGGCGGAGGCTGATATCGGGGATTTCTCCCTGCCTCAAGACTGGTTGCTTCCTGACGCTGTCTGCTGACACACTCTCCCCCACCTCTGTACACACACACACCCTCCCTATCAAACACTCTGCCCACCCCCACCCCCCCTTCAGTTGAAAAGCAACTGGCAATGCAGAAGATGTCCATGGAACAATGGGATCTGGAAACCTGCATCATGTGATGCTGTGCCTGCCCCATGAGGCATTGCAAACCCTTCCCAAAGCACCCCATGGGACAGTTGCACAGTGGAATAGCTACCACAATGCACTGCTCTCTTTGCAGTTGCAAGAGCTGCTAATGTGGATGCGCTCCACCATCACAAGGAGCACAGGGTGGACACACAACAGCAGTTTCATACCAGCCCTTTAATAAAAATGGGCTAACTTGTTGTGCAGAAACTTGCCAGTGAGACATACCCTAAGCGTCTCACTAAGCCAGGTAGTACAAAATCTGTTTGCTGTAAGAAGAAAAATTGTAAACATGACCTCAAAAAAAGTCAGAATCAAAGCTCCATAACCAAGTGGGGAGGAAAGTGGGCAGGATTCTACTAAGAAAGGTAACAGTATTTAAGGATGTGTCTCCACTAGCAATGCTAAACCACTGCCGCAGCAGCACTTTAACATGGCTGTGTAGTCACGGCACCCAGTGCTGAGAAAAAAGAAAAAAAAAGCCACTCCCATGAGGGGAGTAGCTCCCAGCACTGGTGCACTGTCTACATTGCCACTTTACAGCACTGAAACTTGCAGTGCTCAGTGGGGTGTTTTTTCACACCCCTGAGCAAGAAAGTTGCAGCGCTGTAAAGTGGCAGTGTAGACAAGGCCTAAGTAACCTGCATCTGTCCCGTCCACCAACCAAGCTGAATAAAGGAGCAGTAGGCTCCTGCAATCTCCTCAGGCATCAGGTCCTTGTTGGAGAGTTAGAGAGCCCCTTGGCACATTAGCACAGCTTGAGAAGTGGGAAGAGACAGACACACCTGTCCACGAAAAATACAGCTGAAAACACAGACGTGGTTGCCCCTAGACTACCCTGCTCCACACGCTTTGCACCCTCTACCCAGCCCACCAGGTATAACATTGAATCTGTGCTCAGAGGACAGTGCAGACAGTATGAGTGCTTGCCATGCAGCCAACTCATGCACCCCACCTCCTGGGAGTCAGCCCTGAGAAGGGAATGAGGGAAGACAACTGTACCGAAGCCCCAGTTCACCCCCCCATCCCCGCCTCCATATTTGCAATGTGTGTAAATAAAATGAAATGGGAGAGAATGGGGGCCCAAATTCCTCTCCAGTTGGTGCTTTCCCCCCGCACATGATCCCTGAACAGTCACTGACGCCCTTAAGGGAGCTCAGGGCCCGCAGGGATCCCTCCACCTGCCCCAACGCAAGAGGACGCCGCAAGCCATTCCCCACTTCCGCATGAGCCCAGCCAGGGACGGGAGCCCCCAGCAAGGCAGCTCTCCGCGCTCGCTCCCCGGAGAAACACTTACAGCTGCGCCGAGCCCCACGGGAAGCAGCGCTACCAGCCCGGCCGCTCGGAGCAGAAGGCGAAGCATGGCCGGCCCGAGCTGCAGGAGACACCGCCCGCTATGACCGCAACACCCGCCTGACCCACGTCTCATGACTCTACGGAGTCAGCTGATGGCCTTACAGCTTCCCCGCCGCGAACACAGCGCAGGACTTCAACGCCCCAGCCCGCACGCACAGCACGGGGCGGGCCCATCGACACCTCCCAGGATTTTCCAATAGGCCCGCCCTCGCCTCCGGCCTAGGGGGAACTACAGCTACTTATCGCTGAGAGATGAAGGCGGGAGTAGCACACAGAACCACGTTTCAAACAAAGGCCTCGCTTCCAGTCCCATAACAGGTATTGCTAAAGCCCTCCCTTTCCAGCCAAGAAAGAAAGCAAAAGTAAACAGAAATAAAGAAAAGACTAATTAATTTTAAACACAGATATTAAACGTACAACAGCTGGTAAACCCAGATCGTCTCCAGCCTAAGTGTAAAACAGAGCAACAAGGCGACAATTCCAAGTTCTGGAATATTTCTAGCCAGTCTCCCGTCCAAATACTAACCAGACCTGATACCGGTAGTAGTTTGCTTCTGAGCATCAAATACACCACACGGCACCTAAGCCTCCTCCCTATCCCCACACAATATACCATTGCCCCCTCCCTCCACCCCACGCACCCTCTCCTCAGACGGGACCCTCACAAACCCCACACACCCACCCACCACACAAAACCCCGCGCGCCGCCACACCCTGCCGCGGCTGCCCCCCCACACACCCGCTGACGCTCCGCTT